>NW_028095541.1:3028328-3250866 GCF_014824575.4 Sturnira hondurensis
TCAATGTCTCTGGTTATTTTTTTTGCATTTTTCTTTTGCTGATTATGTTCCAGGTAAAGGTGAGATCATATGGTATTTGTTCCTCAGTGCCTGGCTTACTTCATTTAGCCTAATGCTCTTCACTTCCATCCATGCTGTTGCAAAGGGTAGGAGCTCTTTCTTTCTCTCTGCTGTGTAGAATTCCATTTTGTAAATGTACTATAGACATCATGGATGGAACTGGAAAGCATTATGCTGAGTGAAATAAGCCAGGCAGTGAAAGACAAATACCATATGATCTCACCGTTAACAGGAATCTAAACAACAAAACAAACAAGCAAGCAAAATATGACCAAAGACACTCAAATACGGAACAGGCTGACAGGGACCAGAGGGGAGAGTGGAGAGAATCACAGGGAAAAGGGGAAGAATTCACATGAACAAGTATAAAGGACACATGGACTAGGGTGGGGAGAGGAAGTGGGAGGGAGGTGGGGAGCACTGGGTGGGGGTGGGCAGGGCTGGGAATATAAGACAGAAAACTGTACTTGAACAAGAATTAAATAAAAATAAAAATTAAAAAAGAAAAAAAGATTTTTGATCCACTCATTTACTGATGGCCATTTGGGTTGCTTCCTGCACTTGGCTATTGTAAATTATGCTGCTATAAATTTTGGATTGGTGTTTCAGGGTTCTTAGGATATAATCCCAGAAGTGGAATTACCAGATGAAAAGGTAGTTCCATTTTAAGTTTTCTGAGGAAATGCCATACTGTTTTCCACAGTGGCTGCACCAGTCTGCATTCCCATTGAGAGTGCACTAGGGTTCCCTTCTCTCCATTTCCCTCTTTCTTCCCTTCTCATCCTCTCCAACACTGGTTTGGTGATTTGTTTACAATGGCCATTCTGACCAGTGTGAAGTGTTATCTCATAGTGGTTTTAATTTGCATCTCTGTCATGGCTAGTGAAGCTGAACATCTTTTTATACATCTCCTTGCCATCTGTATGCCCTCTTCACAAAAGTGTCTGTTCAAGTCTTTTGCCCATTTGTTTATTGGGTTGTTCATCTAATTGGAGTAGACTCCTATAAGTTCTTAATATATTTTGGAGACCAAACCCTTGTCTGAGGTATCATTGACAAATATGTTTTCCCATATAGTCAGTTCTCTTTTCATTTCAATAGTGTTTTCTTTAGCCATGCAAAAATTTTTTATTTTTGATGAGGTCCCATTTGTTTATTCTTTCCTTTATGTCCCGTGCTCTAGAGGACATATCAGTGAAAATATTGCTGCATGGAATGTCTGAGATTTTCCTGCCTATGTTTTTTTTAGGACTTTCATTGAAAACTAAAAATATATCTTTCCCCAGAAAACTAAAATTGTATCTGCTTTTTAAAAAAGATTTTATGTATTTATCTTTAGAGGGAAAGGGAAGGAGAGAGGGAGAGAAATGTCAATGTATGGTTGCCTCTCATGCATCCCCTGTTGAGAACTGGCCTGCAACCAAGGCATGTGCCCTGACTGGGTATTGAACCATGATCCTCTGGTTTGCAGGCCTGTGCTCAATCCACTGAGCTACACCAGCTCAGGGCTGTACCTGCTTTTTGATTCAGCAATTCCCCTGCTGGGTTTATACCCTAAGAATTCGGAAACACTCATTCAAAAGAACTTATGCACTCCAATGGTCTTAGCAGCAGAATTATAATAGTCAAGTGGTGTAAACAGCCTAAGTGCCCATCAGTAAATCAGTGGATCAAAAAGCTGTTGTACATTTATATAGTGAAATACTATGCAGCAGAAAAAAGAAGGGGCTCCTACCCTTCACATGAGCATGGAAGGAAGTGGCGAGCATTATACTAAGTGAAATAAGCCAGGAGGTGAGGAAAATGATACCATATGATCTCACTTAGAAATGGAACCTAATCGACACAACAAACAAGCAAACAAAACACAACCAGAGACATTGAACTAAGATCAAAGTGACAGTAACCTGAGGGGGTGGGGAGGTATAATGGGCAAAAAAGGGGAAGGGTCATCAAGGAACTTGTATAAAGGACCCATGGACTAAGCCAAAGGGAGGTAGTATAGAGTTTGAAAATTTGAGATGAGTGGGGAGGGGGTGTAGTCTTGAGGGGAAAATGGAGACAACTGTACTTGAACAATTAAAAAGAAAGAAAGGAAATAGGAAAAAATTAAATTGTTGATGGGGAAAAAGTATATAAAATTATGAATAATGGTTAGACAAAATCTTGTGTTTGATTTTTCCACAGTTAAGAAAACATCTAGTGTTACAAGCTTCACTAATGTGTTTCTGTTAAAAATATGATTGTGATATTTGTGCTTTCTCACTTCAATTTCATTTTGAATAAAACTTTGTCTCAAATTTATTTACTTTGATATTAGTCATATTTATATAAAAATATGTTAACATTTAACCTCATGTTTAATGAAGTTAGCCAACCTACTCATTATTATGTTATTTTATAATCTTAAAATAATTTGTATATATATTTTAGAAAACAGGCACCAAGAAGCTGATATAAGAAAACATATGTTAAAATCCACCTCACAACATATGCGGGTCCCAGAGACATGTGATAAGATGCTCAGCATCACTAGCCATCAGAGAGATGCAAATTAAAACCACAATAAGATAACACTTCACACCAGTCAAAATGGCCATCATAACCAAATCAATAAACAACGAGTGTTGGAAAGGATGTGAAGAAAAGAAAGCCCTAGTATACTGTTGGTGGGAATGCATACTGCTACAGCCATAGTGGATAACAGTATGGAATTTTCTCAGAAAACTAAAAATGGAACTGCCTTTTGACCCAGAAATACCACTGTTGGGGTTATGCCCTAAGGATCCTGAAACACCAATTCAGAAGAAACTATGCACCTCAATGTTTATAGCAGCACAATTTACAATAGCCAAGTGCTGTAAAGAGCCTAAGTGTCCATCAGTAAATTGGTGGATAAAAAAATATGGCACATTAACAGAATGGAATACTACATAGCAAAAAGAAAGAAGGAGCTCCTACCCTTAGCAATAGCTTAGATGGAAGTGGAGAGCATTATGCTAAGTGAAATAAGCCAGGTGATTAAAGACAAATATCATATGATCTCACCTATATGTAGAACCTAATCTGCAAAACAAAGTAGCAAGCAAAATACCACCAGAGACATTGAAGTAAGAAATGGACTGACAGTAACCAGAGAGGAGTGGAGAGAGGGATAATAGGGAATAAGGGAAAGGACATCAAGTAACATGTATAAAGGTCACATAGACAAAGCTAAAGGGGGTAGGTTCAATGGTGGGAGGTGGTGATGGTTGGGGTGGAGTTGCGTGGTGGGGTGGAAATGGAGACAAACTGTACTTGAATAATAACAACAAAATTTGATTTCATAGTAATAAAAGCTACCTCACAAATACCCAAGTGTTATGTTCACTATTTTTCTTGGCAATGGTTAAATGTGCACTGATAGTAGGTGGAATAAAAAGACTCTAAAGAATTTTTTTCGAAGGAACATCTGCAACCAGTAACATAAAACACAAAATAATAGGACATTTATTGAGGGCATTATTTCCTTGCCAATGTTTTACTTAAAAATATCTTTCAAAATTCCACTGAGAAATAAAAACACAATGCATAGATCATTACATTGAGATCTAATACCAGGTATTTTAAGTTATGTGAAGAATGTTTTTAAGTATCTACTTGAAATCAGGTACCATTATCAAACTATTGACAGCTCTGACACTGCTGCTTGATTTGTTTCAGCCTTTTCACCCACAAACATTCTTTGCATTACATGTGGGTTGAATTGCTAGTATTCAGTGTACATCAAGATGGTAATTTATGAAATAAAAATCCTCTGCTCTAAATCTTATTTCTTCTTGCATTTATTCATTTTATCAGGCCTCATGCCCTACCTTTTTCCTTCCTTCCTTGTCTTTCATACTTTGCCTTTAAGTTATTTTTGGAGGTTGTGGAGGTAGTCCTGAAAGTAGCATGCTTCGTTAAAAACCTAAACCAAACAAACAAGCCAACAGAGAAAGATGAAATTCAATATTTGAAGTCAATGTCTTTGCTTTCTGCCTTTATACATGATGATGATAATTTTTATTTTCAAGCTATATGGTTGATGTGCCTAAATAGCATAACATACATCCAGGCCTGAAGTCCTTTCTTACCATTTTTGATGGCAAAAGTGGACTCAAGAAAAAATTTCTTGAAAATAGAAAATGACCATATTCTTTATAGAACATTAAGAAAACAGGACAAAAAGGAAAAAAAATGATGCTCGATATAGATAATGAAGTCAATAGGTTTGGTTACTGAAAGCAGCCAACATTTTTCTGGTTTTAGATGCAGACAATCTTTTGCTTTGAAGAACCATATATTTTAAGTGGATTACATTATCCTTGAATTAAAAATGTGAGTTTGGAAGTACTCTCAATATTCAATGCTTATAAAATGCTGATAATTATAGCCCCTTCCTACTGTTGTTGTCAAAAGTTCTATGGAGATTAAAGTTCTGAACACTATTAAGTCCTAGTTGCCTTGATTATCATCTGGGCATACTTAAAACAGACTGTTCTTTGAGTTTACCTCCTGATGCCTGTGCTTCAAGAGGCTGTTTGGTGAGCTCAGGACTTCCTCAGTGTGTTTCCTGCCCACCAGTAACTGCAGGAGAGCTGCTGCTCAGTTTTCACCACCACTACCCATTAAGGAGCAACTCACACATCCAAATACATTTTAATTATGTGTAATGGGACCAAAAGAAAAAAAATGTCAGTAATAATAAAGGTATCCTCTGGTATATATAATATACACACCTATAATACAATATATTATATAACATATACATATTATATGTAATATATGTGTGTATGTATTGGTTATATATTGCATTATATATAAAAATTAATATATATTTGAATCATTTACCCTGTGTATACAACATGAAACATAGATTTTATTTTATAATACAACTGTATTTGAATATACATTAACAATTCTATTTAATTATGGAGAGAGAAAGAGACAGAGAAAGAGACTAAAGAAATGGCTAAAAAGGTCTGAATTAAAAAAATTAAAATACATTTTTAAGGTTAGGAACAACCTGAAAAGAGAATAGCTATGGGTAGGATCTGAGGGAAAGGAGAATTACAACTCCACTGGTAGACAAGGAGATTTAGATGGATATGTTTATTTTTTAGTCTCTGATTACTGTTGTGATATGTGTATGTATGCATTGAAGGTGTGTGTTAGTGTATAGGTAAATAGAAATGCGGAAACCAGAGCAGCTGGATGGGTCAGGTCCCCAGGGAAGGTGACAGGGGATTGAGAAGTAAAGAGACAGAGTCAAAGCAGGGTCAGGTGGAGTCCCTTCTCTGGGATGCAGAGGAGGGAACTGCTTACTGGTGAAGTCAGGCTGTATATAGTGAACCAGATTTGAAGCAGAGCGTGAGAAAGACAAACCGCAAGGCCAGGTACACTTAATTTTTTAATAACATTTGCTGGTCCTTCTCAGTACAGTGATGTAGCAAGCAGCCAAGTCATTCTTTTCTTACAACAATCTATCAGGCAGTCTTCCATGGCCTAGGACAGGTGTGCTGAACTCGAGGCCTGCTTCCAACTCCCGTGGCACACTTTATCCTCCTAGGCCCTCCACAAAAAAAATACATAGAGATTTACTAGCATATAAATATAATTTTTAAATCAGAAAGACTCGGTGAAATAATAGTTTTTTAATTTTAAAAAAATCAACAATTTGTTTAATGTAGTTATATTGAATTTCAAACGCTAATCATATTAAACTATGTATAGAAGAAGGGAATCCTGTCACTGGTACACCTCAATTTTTCTATCTCTAAAATGTACTTTCAAATGTATTTTTCCAGTTTCTGATGACTGAACATTCCCCACCAGGGCTGAGACACTTGTCTAGGATACAAAATTTAAGGATCAAAAAGGTCAACTATCATGATTCTCCCCTGTGTCTTGAGCTCCAATATGACACTGCATCACACTGTTTCGGTCTTTATTTTAACATGTTTAGATATTTTTATTGTGATAGTTTTTATTAATTTATATTAAGTTATTTATAAGAAATTTATTTAAATATAAACATACTGGTGGAAAGCAAATATTTGAATAAATATGTGTGCATCATTCTAACATTAAAGAAGAGAAAGTTGGCATAGCCATATTAATTTTGGGCAAAGCAGACTATGGAACAAGTAAAATTTATCGGGGAAAAAGAGATAGATTATATAAGGATGAAAAGGTCAATTTTCTAAGAAAACAACACTCCTTAAGATGTGTGCATCTGACAAGAGAGTCAAAATATGTGAGTCAAAATTTGATAGAACCGCAAGGAAAAAGTTTTTTTCGATACTATTTTTTAAAATTTAATTCTTGTCCAAATACAGTTTTCTGTCTTATATTCCCAGCCCTGCCCACCCCCCCCCCCGTGCTCCTCACCTCCCTCCCATTTCCACCCCCCCACCTTAGTTATTGTCAATGTGTCCTTTATACTTGTTCAGGTGAATTCTTCCCCTTTTCCCCTGTGAAAAGGGCAATATATTAGATATTAGATATTAGATATTCTCTCCACTCTCCCCTCTGGTCCCTGTCAGCCTGTTCCGTATTTGAGTGTCTTTGGTCATATTTTGCTTACTTGTTTGTTTTGTTGTTTAGATTCCTGTTAACGGTGAGATCATATGGTATTTGTCTTTCACCGCCTGGCTTATTTCACTCAGCATAATGCTTTCCAGTTCTATCTATACTGTTGTAAAGGGTAGGAGCTCCTTCTTTTCTTTCTGCAGCATAGAATTCCATTGTGTAAATGTACCATAGCTTTTTGATCCAGTCATTTACCGATGGGCATCTGGGTTGCTTCCAACTCTTGGCAATTGTAAATTGTGCTGCTATGAACACCAGGGTGCATAGGTTCTTTTGGCTTGGTGTTTCCGGGTTCTTAGGATATACTCCTAACAGTGGAATTGCTGGGTCAAAAGGCATGTCCATTTTTAGTTTTCTTAGAAAATTCCATACTGTTTTCCATAGTGGCTGTACCAGTCTGCAATCCCACCAACAGTGAACTAGAGTTCCCTTTTCTTCACAACCTCTCCAGCACTTGTTGTATGTTTCTTTGTTTATGATGGCCATTCTGACTGGTGTAAAGCAGTATCTCATGGTGGTTTTAATTTGCATCTCTCTGATGGCTAGCAATGCCAAGTATCTTTTCATGTGTCTCTGAATCCTCTGTATGTCCTCCTTGGAGAAATGTCTGTTCAAGTTCTTTGCCCATTTTTTAATTGGGTTGCTTGTCTTCTTAGAGTAGAGTCGTGTGAGTTCTTTGTATATTTTGGAGATTAAACCTTTGTCTGAGGTATCATTGACGAATATGTTTTCCCAAACAGTTGCTTCTCTTTTTATCGTGATACGTTTTCCTTAGCCATGCAGAAGCTTTTCATTTTGATGAGATCACATTTGTTTATTTTTTCCTTTATGTCACTTGCTCTAGGGAACGTATCAGTAAAAATCTTGCCGTGTGGACTATCTGAGATTTTCCTGCCAATGCTCTCCTCTAGGACTTTAATGGTTTCCCAGCTTATATTTAAGTCTTTTATCCACCTTGAATTTATTTTTGTGTATGGTGTAAGTTGGTGCTCGAGTTTCATTTTTTTTTCATGTAGCTGTCCAGTTCTCCCAACACCATTTGTTGAAGAGGCTATCTTTACTCCATTTTATGTTATTGCCCCCTTTGTTGAATATTAATTGACTGTAGAGATTTGGGTTTATTTCTGAGCTCTCTGTTCTATTCCATTGATCTATGTGCCTGTTTTTATGCCAGTACCATACTCTGATTTCTCTTCAAATTGTATAAACCTTTTGCCTTTTACTGCAAGGAAAAATTGACAAGTCCACCAGTATAGGTGGAGAATGCAACATTCTTCTTTCATTGATTGATATATTAAACAGGATA
The DNA here is from genome assembly GCF_014824575.4 of Sturnira hondurensis. Taxonomy (NCBI): domain Eukaryota; kingdom Metazoa; phylum Chordata; class Mammalia; order Chiroptera; family Phyllostomidae; genus Sturnira; species Sturnira hondurensis. The sequence continues at coordinate 3,036,307 of NW_028095541.1, forward strand.
AAATCATTAAGGGTATGGTTGACCTGAATAGTACTATAATGAATCTAATCTAATTAACATTTACAGAATTGCCCATCTAACATTAGGACAACATATTTCTGCTTAAACCCTACACACACCCTCACCGCTATTTTGGGTGTGAGACAACATTGTAGGCCATAAACACACCTTAACTAATTTAAAAGAATGGAAGTCATATAAAGTATGTTCTCTAAACATATTGCAATTAAATTATAAATAAATAACAAGAACTAGTTTACAAAATTTTTAATATTACATTTAAACAACTCATTTTTAAAATTTATTGCTCAGCTGCAGTTTTCCTGCCCTTTTCCCCATCACTCTCCCCACCCTTTTGCCCCCACTGCTACTGTCATTTCCTTCCCCATTGATCATTCCAGAATTTCTCTGTTTGAGTTCCTTTGCTTGTCTTTTATCTTTCTTTCCCCCATCATCCCCCTCTACCCTCCCCTCTGGTCACTGTCAGTTTGTTCTTTATTTCCTTTCCAAGTCTCTAGTTCTATTTTGTTCATTTGTTTGTTTCATTGATTATGTTCCACTTATAGTTAGATCATATGGCATTTGTTTTTCACCACCTGTCTCATTTCACTTAGCATAATGTAAACAATAAATTTTTAGCAGAGAAAAGTGGCGGTGGAGTAGGATGGAGCGACTCCAGTTCTCGTACCCCTGGGAGAAAATCCTGGCAGACTTACTGAAGAACAGCGCAATCAATTCACCAACCAACAATTCCCCAGCATTTATGAAAATAAGAAACCATAGATAGTGACGACCCAGACAGCTACAGGTTGTTGGGGTCTCAGGGACGCGAATAAGGATGGAGGCGGCCAGGCCGGCAGCAGCCCTTGGCTGGTGTATAATGGCCCTGCAGCCGCGGCGGCTGCAGCAGTCAGAGCCCACAGGCTTCCTTCTGTCTGTGCCCAATGACAGGGGCGTCTGTCATGGAGATCTCATCAGGAGCCCGGCAACCCTGAGTAAAGTCAAGGGGGGCAATGGCAGCGGCGGTGGCAGCAGGATGGCAGCCATTGGCAGCGAGTAAAGACCTCAGAGCCGCGGTTCCCACAGCGGTTGGGGCCCAGAGGCTTCTGTCTATGGCAAGAGTCAGGGCATCTGTCACAGATGACTCATTGGGAGCCCAGCACCTGTGAGTAAAGACAAAAGCGGCAGCAGCAGGGCCGGCTGCCCTCTGCCAGCCCAAAACGCCTCGGAGCCACCGCTACTAAGGCATTAGGGGTGTAGAAGCTTCCGACTGCGGCCAGTGCCACAGAAGACTCATAGAGAGCCGAGCACCCAGTGGAGCATTGGGCCAGCTGCAGGGTCCTTGGAAGAGCTGGCTCCGTCCCTCCCCACCTAGGCAGGGCTGGGTGGCAGAGACCTGTCTGTCTAGGTGTGCAGGGAGGGTGGCAAGGACAGGGGGCCTGGTTCAGTTGCAATCTCTGTGCTCGCCAGCCCACCAGTCTGCCAGCCCAGGAAATTTGAGAGGAGCATGGTCCTAAACAGTCAGGTTGGGGATTGGGCTAGGCTGAGAGGCACGCTTTCTGGAGAAGTTTTTACTGGAAAGTGGACTGAGGTGTTCTCCTCTGAAGGCAGCTTGACTTGCTTCTCACCCAGCCACAGGACTGGGAAGGACCAGTACCAGACCCCATGGGACTCAGGCAGCCTGTCGGGTGGGTGGGCACCCACACCCCAGTCTGGTAGCCTGACTGGAGCCAGGGTGTGTGCCTGGGCCTACAACCCAGCCCACAGAGGGGTCCTGCAGAAACCAGAAAAACCAGATTGGACAGTTTGAAACCAACAAGGGAGGAGGGGTTGTTTTCTTTTAACTTTTTTAAAAAACTTTTTTCAGTAGTTGTATATATTTTTTTAATTTTATGGTTTCTGTATCTTTCAGTACTCTGTTCCTCTCCTTTCTTTTTTCCTGTTTTAGTCCTTCTTCCTTTCACCCCAAACTTATTGCTTTTTCCTCACTTCTCTTGCCCTTTTTGTGTGTGTTTGTTTGTTTGTTTCTTTGTTGCTTTCTATACCACTGTAAATACTTCACAACACATCTCTCGGGTCTTAGTCCACTTTACAGGTTCCTGAATTCTATTACGGTAGTGATTAACTCTACCTGCTCACACGCTACATCTATTTACTATTCTTTACTCTCACCTTACCTCAAAATCTGACCACCCGCAACCTCACTGCTTTCTAGATACAACTCACAAGCCTTCCCTCACCAACAAGAGACTTATCTTTGGTCTATCCTTTCTTAAAAGTGGCAAATTGGGTTGAAGATTACAGTTAACACTATATAGGGCCTAAAGATCTTCAATCTCTTCTCTACTGGCTGTGACTGTAAATATCATAAAGTACTCTCCTGCTGTCATAAACCATTTTGCCTCCCCCTCCAACTGATCACACACACACAAAGAAAGGAGTAGGTGGAAGCAGAGAACATCAAGATACCTGCAGGAGACTGCACCACTGAATTTCACAGGTATTCTACCACAGAAGTTCACACCATAAACCTAGGGAGTCAGAACAAATCAATTTAAGAAGCTCAAGCTATTAAGGAGAGTCTCATAAGCAATGGGAAGACAAAGAAACAATGCCCAAATGAAAGAAAAGGCGGAAGTCTCAGAAATAATGTCAGATGAAAGAGAGGCAAGTCAGCTATCAGATATTGAATTCAAAGCACTAGTTATCAGGAAATTCAAAGAGCTCACAATGAGCTACCAGAAGCTAGAGGGGAGCTACCAGAAACTAGAGGGGAGCTACAGTGAACTCTCCACAAAGTGTATAAACATGAAAAAGGAAATAGAAACTATCAGCAAAGGACAAGAGGAAATGAAGAATACAATTTTGGAACTGAAGAACACAGTAGAAGGAATGAAAAGCATGATCGACGAGGCAGAAGATCAGATCAGCAAGCTGGAGGACACAGTAGAAAGAATCTCCCAGAAAGAGCAAGAAACGGAAAAGAGGCTCAAAAAGAAGAAAGAGGGACTAAGAGAAATGCAAGATAATATGAAATGTAATAATATCCGAATAATAGGAATACCAGAAGGAGAAGAAGAAGAACAAGGGATAGAAAAACTATTTGAAAGAGTAATGATGGCAAATTTTCCTAATTTGGTGAGAGAAAAAAATGCAAGAATCCAGGAATCACAGAGAGTTCCATTCAAGAGGAACCTAAAGAGGACCACTTCAAGACACATCATCATTAAAATGGCAAAAATTCCAAGACAAAGAGTGAATCTTAAAGGCAGCAAGGGAGAAAAAGGAAGTAACATACAAGGGAGCCCCAGTCAGGTTAGCTACTGACTTCTCAATGGAAACACTCCAAGCAAGAAGAGAATGGCAAGAAATATTTCAAGTAATGAGAACCAGAGGCCTACAACCAAGGCTACTTTACCCAGCAAGGCTCTCAATCAAGATAGAAGGCCAAATAAAGAGCTTCCAAGACAAAAGAAGTCTAAAAGAATATGCCTCCACAAAACCAGCTCTACAAAAATACTAAAAGGACTGCTTTAAGGAAAGGAAGGAAAAGAGAGAGACAGGAACTGTGGCACAAAAATGGCAATGAATAAGTACCTATCAATAATAACCTTAAATGTAAATGGATTAAATTCTCCAATCAAAAGACATAGAATAGCTGAATGGATAAGAAAGCATGACCCACACATATGTTACCTACAGGAGACCCACCTCAGGACAAAAGACCATCACAGACTAAAAGTGAAAGGCTGGAAACAAATTCTCCAAGCAAATGGTCAAGAAAAAAAGCCGGGGTAGCAATTCTAACATCAGACAAAATAGACTTGAAAAAAAGGGCCTTAAAGAGAGACCCAGAAGGTCATTACTCAAGGGAAGAACCCACCAAGAAGACATTAGCATCATAAATATATATGCACCCAACATAGGAGTACCCAAATATATAAGAAAAATCTTAGAAGACTTCAAGAAAGATATTAACAGCAACACAATTATAGTAGGGGTTTTTAAGACCCCACTGTCAAAAATGGACAGATCTTCCAAACAAAATATCAGCAAAGACATAGCTGCACTAAACAACACCCTAGATGAAATGGACTTGACTGATATACATAGAACCCTTCATCCCAAAGAAGCTAAATACACATTCTTTTCAAATGCACATGGAACATTTTCAAAGATAGACCACATGATAGGACACAAAACGAGCCTCAACAAATTCAAGAAAATTGAAATCATACCAAGCATTTTCTCTGACCACAAGGGAGTGAAATTAGAAACCAACCCCACAGGAAAAAACCTAAAACACATAAAATCATGGAGACTGAATGGTATGCTATTAAACAAAGATTGGGTCAAGATTGAAATTAGGGAAGAAATCAAAAAGTGTCTGGAAACAAATGAAAATGAGCTTAGAACAACCCAAAACGTATGGGACACAGTGAACGCAGTCCTGAGAGGGAAGTTCATAGCAATACAGGCTTACTAAAGAAAATAGAAACATTTCAAACAAACAACCTAACCCAACACCTGAAAGAACTGGAAGAACAACAACAAAGACAGCCCAGAGCAAGTAGAAGGAAGGAAATAACCAAGGTCCGAGCAGAACTAAGTGACATAGAGAATAAAAGCACAATTCTAAGGATCAATGAATCCAAGAGTTAGTTTTTTGAAAAGATAAACAAAATAGACAAGCCTTTAAGTAGGCTCATTAAGAAAAGAAGAGAGAGGGCCCAAATAAACACAATCAGAAATGAAAGAGGAGAAATTACAACTGATGCCACAGAAATAGAAGGGATTGTAAGAAATTACTACGAAGAATTGTATATCAAGAAATTTGAAAACCTAGGTGAAATGGCACAAAAGCCCTGGACCAGATGGTTTCACAGGAGAATTCTACAAAGCTTTTAAGGAAGAGCTAACCCCTATTCTTCACAGACTATTCAAAAAAATCCAAAAGGAGGGAAAACTCCCCAACTCTTTTTATGAAGCCAGCATCACCCTAATTCCAAAGCCAGATAGAGACACAACAAAGAAAGAAAATTACAGGCCAATATCTCTGATGAACATAGATGATAAAATCCTCAATAAAATATTGGCAAATCACATCCAACAATACATCAAAAAGATCATACACCACGACCAAGGGGGATTCATCCCAGGGATGCAAGGATGGTCAATATCTGCAAATCAGTAAATGTAATACATCACATAAACAAAACCAAAGACAAAAACCACATGGTCATATCAATAGATGTGGAAAAAACTTTTGATAAGGTACAACACTCATTTATGATAAAGGTACTCAGCAAAGTGGGAATAGAGGGAGAATTGCTCAATATAATAAAGGCCACTTATGAGAGACCTACAGCCAACATCATACTCAATGGGCAAAAACTAAAAGCTTTTCCACTAAGATCAGGAACAAGACAAGATTGCCCACTTTCACCACTTCTGTTTAATATAGTATTGGAAGTTTTAGCCTCAGCGACTAGGCAAGAAAAGGAAATAAAAGGCATTCAAATTGGAAAGGAGGAAAGAAAACTATCATTGTTTGCAGATGACATGATAGTGTACATGGAAAACCCTATAGCCTCTGCCAAAAAACTGCTCGAACTAATAAATGAATTTGGCAAAACAGCCGGTTACAAAGTCAATATCCAGAACTCAAAGGCATTTTTGTACACTAACAATGAATCAGCAGAAGTAGAAATCAAGAAAAAAATTCAATTGGATATAGCAAAAACAAAAATAAAATATCTGGGAATAAATCTAACCAAGGAGGTAAAAGACCTGTATGCAGAAAACTACCCAAACTGAAGAAAGAAATCAAGGAAGACACAGACAAATGGAAACATATACCGTGTTCATGGATTGGAAGAATTAACATCATCAAAATGTCCATACTACCCAAAGCAATTTACAGATTCAATGCAATACCTATTAAAGTATCAATGGTATATTTCACAGACATAGAACAAACACTTCAAATATTTATATGGAACCATAAAAGACCCCGAATAGCAGCTACAATGTTAAGAAAGAAGAACAAAGTAGGAGGTATCACAATACCTGCTATCAAACTGTATTACAAGGCCACTGTAATCAAAATAGCCTGGTACTGGCACAAAAACAGGCACATAGACTAATGAAACAGAATAGAGAACCCAGAAATAAACCCAACTCTCTACAGTCAATTAATATTCAACAATGGGGGCAGTAACATAAAATGGAGTAAAGATAGCCTCTTCAATAAATGGTGTTGGGAGAACTGGGCAGCTACATGCAAAAAAATGAAACTTGAGCACCAACTTACATCATACGCCAAAATAAATTCAAGGTGGATAAAAGACTTAAATATAAGCCATGACACCATCAAAGTCCTAGAGGAGAACATTGGCAGAAAAATCTCAGATATCTCAGGCAGCAACATTTTTACTGATATGTCCCCTAGAGCAAGGAATATAAAGGAAAGAATAAACAAATGGGATCTCATCAAAATAAAAAGCTTCTTTGCCACTAAAGAAAACAGCATTAAAATAGAAAGACAACCAACTGCATGGGAAAACATATTTGCCAATGATACATCAGCCAAAGGTTTAATCTCCAAAATATACAAAGAACTCACATGACTCCACTCTGAGAAGACAAGTAACCCAATTAAAAAATGGGGAAAGGACTTGAACAGACACTTCTCCAAGGAGGACATACAGAGAATCCAGAGACACATGAAGAGATGCGCAATATCGCTTGCTATCAGAGAGATGCAAATGAAAACCACAATGAAATAGCACTTTACAGTTATGAGAATGGCTATCATAAACAAAGCAATAAACAACAAATGTTGGAGAGGGTGTGGGGAAAAGGGGACTCTGGTCCACTGTTGGTGGGATTGCAGACTTGTGCAACCATTATGGAATTTTCTAAGAAAACTAAAATTGGACTTGCCTTTTGACCCAGCAGTTCCACTGCAAGGATTGTATCCTAAGATCCTTAAAACACCAAACCCAAGAACATATGCACCCCAATGTTCATAGCAGCACAATTTACAATAGCCAAGAGTTGGAAGCAACCTAAGTGCCCGTTAGTAAATGAATGGATCAAAAAACTATGGTACATATACACAATGGAATTTTATGCTGCAGAAAGAAAGAAGGAGTTCCTACCTTTTGCAACATCATGGATGGAACTGAAAGCATTATGCTGAGTCAAATAAGCCCGGTGTTGAAGGACAAATACCATATGATCTTACCTTTAACAGGAACCTAAAGAACAAAACAAACAAACAAGCAAAATATAACCAAAGACCTTGAAATAGAGAACAGGCTGACAGTGACCAGAGGGGAGAGGGGAGAGAATTTCAGGGGAAATAGGGGAGGGATTTAGAGGAACATATATAAAGGATACATGGACAACAAGTGAGAGTGTGGAAATGGGAGGAAGGGGGGGAGCACGGGGGTGGGATGGGATGGGAGTAATAGACAGAAAATTGTATTTGAAAAATAATTTTAAAAAAGACAAAAAATGCATTAAGAAAACCTTAATGTTAAAAAATATCATGCAATAAAATAATTTGAGCAGCAAAAAAAAAAGAAATTATGGTAATCAAGGTAATGAACAATAATAATGTTTTTTTACTAGTGGTAATGGCTTTTGAACTCTTTGTAATATTTGAATTCTTTCAAAGATCTAAAGAAGTTCTCAAATTTTTCCTCTAATGGAAGTATTTTTACCTAATGTAATTATAAACAAAAATATATGCAGACTATGTGATCTTCTGGAAATCTGTCTTAGATAAGTGTTGATCTATACTGTTAAAAATATACTAGAAAAAAAAGAAGAGAAAATATTTCTACAACTGAAACATTACATAGAACTTTGTGTTATTGCGTTCAGTTTTATTCACAATATTGATAAAATATCATTATCCTTTAAAAAATAAATTTTTAAATAGCACATGGGTAGAAAAATTATCAAATTTTTTTTTTAGATTTTATTTATTTATTTTAGACAGAGGGGAAGGGATGGAGAAAAGAGGGAAACATGAAAGTGTGGTTGCTTCTTGCGCACCTCATACCGGAGACCTGACCTGACCTGACCTGAAACTGGCATCTTTCCTGACTGGGGAATGAACCAGTGGCCCTTTGATTCACAGGCCAGTGCTAAGTCCACTGAGACACACTGGCTAGGGCTTAAGAAATTTTTAAAAATACATTTGAACTAAAAAAAATTTTAAATGCAACTTTTCAGGGGGTGTAGGGTGTCTGAAGAGCATGTAGAGGAAAATTTACAGCATTTAAGTACATATATTGAAAAAGAAAAAATATCTGAAACTATTAATCCAGACTTCTGCCTTAAGAAATTAAAGAAAGAAGAATAATTTCTACCTAGAGCAAATATAAATCATAAATAATAAAAATTAGAGCAGAAAGCTAGAATGCAGAAGATCAATATAGGAAATCTCAAAGGATTAACAAAAATTATCTTGGAACTAATACGTAATTACTTGTATAACTCAGCCATATACTGGCTTCCACTATAGATCACCACAGTAAAGCCAATACTGCAATGTAGCCAATCACACAGAATTGTTGTTTTCCCAGTACATATAAAAATTATGTTTATACTATGCTTTAGTCAATTAAGTGTGCAATAGCATTATATCTATAAAACAATGTAGATGCCTTGATTTGAACATATTTTATTGCTAAAAATTGCTCACCATCATCTGAACCTTCATAATCCTTGTGCTGGTGGAGGGTTTTGCTAAATGTTGATAGCTGCTGATTGATAAGGGTGGTTGTTGCTGAAGGTGGTGGTGGTTAGAGTAATTTCTTAAAATGAGAATACAGTGAAGTTGCTCCATTGATTAACTCTTCATTTAATGAACTATTTCTCCACAGCATGAAAAATGGATAGCATTTTAACCACAGAATGCCCTTAAAAATTGAACTCAATCCTCTCAAACCCTGGGACGGCTTTAGAAACTAAATTTATATAATAGTCTAAATCCATTATTGCCATTTCAACAATCGTCACAAGTTCTTCATCAGTAGTAGATTCTGCCTCAAGAAAACACTTTCATTTTTTTTTCTTCTTAAAATTTTTAATTTAATTAAAATTGTTTTTCAAGTACAGTTTTCTGCCTTTCACCCCCATCCCACCCTACCCCCCAGCCCTCCCCACCTCGCTCCCATTTCCACCCCACCTTGTTTTTGTCCATGTGTCCTTCATACTTGTTCTTGCAAACCCTTCCCCTTTTCCCATGAAATATCCTCCTATCTTCCCTCTGGTCACTGTTAGCCAGTTCTCAATTTCAGTGTCATTGGTTATATTTTGCTTGTTTATTTGTTTTGTTGATTAGGTTCCTGTTAAAGGTGAGATTTATATGGTATTTGTCTTTCACCTCCTGGCTTATTTCACTCAGCATAATGCTTTCCAGTTCCATCCATGCTGTCAAAAAGGGTAGGAGCTCCTTCTTTCTTTCTGCTGCATTGAATTCCATTGTGTAAATGTTCTAGAGCTTTTTGATTCATTCATTTACTGATGGGCAACTAGGTTGCTTCCAACACTTGACTATTGTAAATTGTGCTGCTATGCACATTGGGGTGCATAGGTTCTTTTGGATTGGTGTTTCAAGGTTCTTGAAATATAATCCTAGCAGTGGAATTGCTGGGTCAAAAGGCAGATGCATTTTTAGTTTTCTTAGAAAATTCCATACTGTTTTACATACTGGTTGTACCAGTCTGCAATCCCAGCAACAGTGCACTAGGGTTCCCTTTTCTCTCCAACCTCTCCAACATTTGTTTGTTGCTTTGTTTATGATGGTCATTCTCTTGTTTATGATGGTGTGAAGTGGTATCTCATTGTGGTTTTAATTTGCATCTCTCTAGTAGCTAGTGATACTGAGCATCTTTTCATGTTTCTCAGGACTCTGTGTATGTCCTCCTTGGAGAAATGTCTGTTCAAGTCCTTTGCCCATTTTTTAATTGGTGTCCTTGACTTCTTAGGGTGGAGTCATGTGAGTTTTTTATATATTTTGGAGATTAAAGTCTTGTCTGAGGCATCATTGGCAAATATGTTTTCCATATGGTTGGTTTTCTTTTTATTTCAATACTGTTGTCTTTAGCCATGAAGAAGCTTTTTATTTTGATGAGATCCCATTTTTTAATTTTTTACCTTACATCCCTTGCTCTAGGGGACATATCAGTGGAGATATTGCTGCATAAAATATCTGAGATTTTCCTGCCTATATTTTCCTTTAGGACTTTAATGGTGTCATGACTTATATTTAACTATTTTAGCCATATTAAATTTATTTTTGTGCATGGTGTAAGTTGGTGCTAAAGTTTCATTTTTTTTTGCACATAACTGTCCAGGTATCCCAATACCATTTGTTGAAGAGGCTATTTTTACTCCATTTTATGTTGCTGCACCCTTCGTCCAGTATTAATTGACTGTAGAGACTTGGGTTTATTTACGGGCTCTCTGTTCTCTTTCTTTCATCTATCTATTTTTTTTGTGCCAGTACCAGGTTGTTTTATTACAGTGGCCTTGTATACAGTTTGGTATCAGGTATTATGATCCCTCCAACTTTATTCTTTCTTCTCAAAATTGCTGCAGCTATTTGGGGTAGTTTATGGTTCCATATATTTTTTGAAATATTTGTTCTATGTCTGTGAAATATGCCAGTGGTACTTTACTAAGTATTGCATTGAATCTGTAAATTGCTTTGGGTAGTATGGACATTTTGATGATGTTAATTCTTCCAGTCCATGAACATTGTACATGTTTCCATTTGTTTGTGTCTTTTTAAATTTCTTTCTTCAGTGTTGTGTAGTTTTCTAAGGACAGGACTTTTACCTCCTTGGTTAGGTTTATTCCCAGGTATTTTATTTTTCTTTTTGGTATAACAATTGAAAATTTTTTCTTGATTTCTGTTTCTGCCGTTTAATTATTGGTACACAAAAATGCCTTTGATTTCTGGATATTGACTTTGTATTCCACTGTTTTGGCAAATTCATTTGTTAGGTCAAGCAGTTTTTTGTTGGAGTCTATTGGATTTTCTATGTACACTATAATGTCATCTACAAACAGTGAGAATTTTGTTTTCTCCTTTCCAATTTGGAAACCTTTTATTTCCTTTTCTTGTATGATTGCTGTGGAAAAAAACTTCCAATACAATGTTGAATAGAAATGGTGAAAGTGGACAACCTTGTCTTGTTCCTGATCTTAGTAGAAAAAGTATTAGTTTTTGCCCATTGATTATGATGTTGGCTGTAGGTCTCTCAAAAATGGCCTATTTTATGTTGAGGAATACTCCCACTATTCCCACTTTGCTGAGTATTTCAATCATAAATGAGTGCTATACCTTATCAAACTGTTTTTCCAAATCTGTTGACATAATCATGTGATTTTTGTCTTTTCTTTTGTTTAAGTGATGCATTACATTTATTGATATGCAAATATTCTACCATCCTTGCATCCCTGGGTTGCATGCCACTAGGTCATGGTGTATGATTTTTTAAACATATTGTTGGATGCAGTTTGCCAATATTTTGTTGAGGATTTTAGCATCTATGTTCATCAGTGATATTGGCGTGAATTTTTCTTTCTTTGTTGTGTTTTTAACTCATTTTGGAATTAGCATCATGCTCGCTTCATGAAAAAAGTTTGGGAGTCTACCATCATTCCTGATTGTTTGGGAAATCTGTGAAGAATAGGGGTTAGCTTTTCCTTAAATAGTTGGTGAATTCTCCTGTGAAACCATCCAGTCCAGGGCTTTTGTGTGACGGGAGTTTTTTTTTATTACTGCTTCAATTTCATCTGCTATTCTTGGTCTGTTCAGGCTTTCTGCTTTTTCTTTATTGAGTTTTGGAAAATTATATTATTCCAGAAATTTGTCCATTTCACCTAGGTTTTCAAATTTCTTGGCATACAGTTCTTCATAGTAATTTCTTACAATCCTTTGTATTTCTGTGGTGTCGGTTGTAATCTTTCCTCTTTCATTTCTGATGTGTTTATTTGGGTCCTCTCTCTTTTTTTCTTAATGAGTCTACTTAAAGGCTTGTCAATTTTGTTTATCTTTTCAAAACACCAGCTCCCGGATTCAATGATCCTTAGAATTGTGCTTTTAGTATCCATGTCATTTAATCCTGCTCTGACGTTGGTTATTTCCTTCCTTTTACTTGCTCTGCACTGTCTTTGTTGTTGTTCTTCAATTTCTTGTAAGCATGGGGTTAGGTTGTTTGTTTGAAATGTTCTTATCTTTTCTAGATAGGCCTGTATTGCTATGAACTTCCCTCTCAGGATTGCCTTTGCTGTGTCCCATGTTTTGGGTTGCTGTGAGTTCATTTTCATTTGTTTCCAGAAACTTTTTGGTTTTATCCCTAATTTCATTCTTGACCCATTCATTTTTTTAGAGCATGCTGCTGTTCAATCTCCATGATTTTGATTTTTTCCCTTGGGGTTGGTTTTTTTCCAGTCACTTGTGATCCATGAAAATTATTAATATGATTTCAATTTTCTTGAAATTTTTTTAAAAATTTTATTTATTTATTTATCATTAGAGGGGAAGAGGAGGAGAGAAACATCAATGTATGGTTGCCTTTCATGGGTCCCCTGCTGGGAGTTGGCCTGCAGGGAACGGGTCTGCAACCCAGGCATGTGCCTTGGCTGGGAATCGAACCGCGATCCTCTGGTTCGCAGGCCCATGCTCAATCCACTGAGCTAGCTATACCAGCCAGGCAAATTTTTTGAGCCTTGTTTTGTGTTCTATCATGTGGTCTATCTTTGAAAATCTTCCAAGTACATTTAAAAAGCATGTGTATTTTTTCTTTTGGGCGGTGAAATGTTCTGCATATATTATTTAAGTCTGTTTGATCTATGGCATTCTTTAATGCCACAATATCCTTGTTGATATTTTGTTGCCACGATCTGTCCATTTTGACAGTGGGGTGTTAAAATCTCCTAGTATAATTGTGTTGCTGTCAATATATTTCTTGAAGTCCTCCAAGATTTTCCTTATATATTTGGGTGCTCCTATATTGTTTGCATATATATTTACAATGTTTATGTCTTCTTCATGGATTCTTCCCTTGAGTATTATGAAGTGACCTTCTGGGTTACTTTTTATGTTTTTGGTTTTGAAGTTAATTTTATTCTGATATGAGTATTGCTACCCCAGATTTTTTTTTGTGTCTGTTTGCTTGGAAAATTTGTTTCCAGCCCTTCACTTTCACTCTATGTAGGTCTTTTGTCCTGAAGGAGATCTCTTGTAGGCAGCACATATGTGGGTCATGCTTTGTTATCCTTCAGCTATTCTATGGGTTTTGATTGGGGCATTTTACCCATTTACATTTAAGGGTATTGTTGATAGGTACTAATCATTGCCAATTTTGTACCTGTGTTTTTCTCCCCCCTTCCTTCCTTTCCTTAAAGAAGTCCTTTTAGCATGTCTTGAAGATGGTTTGGTGGAGGTGTGTTGTTTCAGACTTCCTTTGTCTGGGAAGTTCTGTATTTGTGGTTCAATCTTGATATAGAGTCTTTCTGGTTAAAGTAACCTAGGTGCAGTCCTCTGGTTCTCATTACTTGGAATATTTCTTGCCATTCTCTTCTGGCATTGAGAAGTCAGTTGCTAACCTTATCTGGGCTTCTTTGTATGCTGCTCCCCTTTTTTCCCTTGCTGCCTTTAAGATTCCCTCTCTGCCTCGAATTTTGCCATTTTAGTGATGATGTGCCTTGAAGTGGGTCTCTTTGGATCCTCTTGATTGGGACTCTCTGTGTTTCCTGGATTGGTGTGACTTTTTCTCTCATCAAATTAGGAAAGTTTTCACCATGGCTGGTGTAGCTCAGTGGATTGAGCTCAGGCCTGTGAACCACACAATCGTGGTTCGATTACCAGTCAGGGCACATGCCTGGGTTGCAGGCCAGTTCCCAGCAGGGGACTCACGACAGGCAACCATACATTGGTATTTCTCTCCTTCTCTCCTTCCCTTCCTCTCTAAAGATAAATAAATAAAATCTTAAAAAAAAGAATATGTTTAAAAATTTAGGAAAGTTTTTCATCATTAATTCTTCAAGCAGTTTTTTTAATCCTTTGCTCATCTTCTTTTTCTGATATCTCTATCATATGGATATTATTATGTTTCATATTTTCCTGCCTTTTTCTTAATCCCTCTTCATTCTTTCTGAGCCTCTTTTCCTTTTCTTGCTCTTCCTGGCTGTTTTCTTTTACCTTTTCATCCAGCTCACTAATCCTATCTTCTGCTTCATCAAGCCTACTTTTGATTCCTTCTACTGTGTTCTTCAGTTCTGAAATTATATTTTTCATTTCCTCTTGGCCTTTGTTGATAGTTTTTTTTCATGTTGATACACTTTGCAATGAATTCATTGCAATTTCCCTGTCATTTTTGGCAATTCGCTGTGAGCTCATTGAGCTTCCTGATAACCAATGCTTTGAACTCAATATCTGGTAGTTGCCTTGCCTCTATTTCATTTAGCAATCTTTCTGAGGCTTCCCTCTTTCCATTCATTTGGGGATTGTTTCTTTGTCTTCCCATTGTTTGCAAGACTCTTTTTGTTAGCCTTGGCTTCTTAAATTGATCTGTTCTGATTCCCTGGATTTATTGTGTGAACATCTATGATAGAATACCTTTGAGATTCAGTGGTACTGTCTCCTTGATCCCTTGAGGTCACTGGTCTTGGGGATGGCATTTATGTTGGCTCTGTGTTTGTCTTTGAGGTTTGATTGTTTGGGGGTCTTTCTTTGGTGGGTCCTTCCCATCAGCTTGTTAACGGATTGTCACTCTGTCCACCACCTCTTGTATTTTGCTGTGCTGGTTTGGGCAGATTGTGTTGAAGATAATTCCTCCATGTTTACAAGGCTTTGAGGATTCTCTCTTGCTCTTGTTCATTTGTTTGTTCTGGATAATTTCTCACTATTCTTGTACTTCCAGATAGGTCCTGAATTGAGGTTAGTGTGGCTTCCACTTCCTCCCTCACTTCCTTCTGCTGTTATCTGTTGGTGGTACATTTGTGGGTGAGTTTCCTCTTCCAGTGGGTATGTGGTGTTCACAGCTTTGACCTACTCTTTTTTGTGATCAGTTGGAGGGGGAAGACAGAATGGTTTATTAGAGCAAGAGTGTAGCCTATGACATTTACAGTATCACCCCACAGAGAAGATATAGGAGATCCTTTGAATATGTATAGTGTCGACCATGGTATTTCACCAAACTAGCCACTTTGTAGAAATGGTGAAGAGAAGATAAGATTCTTGTTGGGGAAAGAAGGTTTGTGAGTTATATCTAGAAAGCAGTGAGCTTGTGGGAGGTCAGATTCTGAGATAAGGTGAGAGTAAAGGATAGAAAAGAAGTGTAGTGTATGAGAGAATAGAGTTAACCATAACAGTAATAGAGTTCAGGACACTGTGAAGTGGGCTAAGATCTGGGAGAGGTGCTGTGTAGTATTTTTTTTAAATTTATTTATCTTTAGAAGGGAAGGGAAGGAGAGAGGGAGAGAAATATCAGTGTATGGTTGCCTCTCATGCATCCCCTGCTGGGAACTGGCCTGCAACCCAGGCATGTGCCCTGACTATGATCCTCTGATTCATAGGCCCTTCCTCAATCCATTGAGATACACCAGCCAGGCCTGCTGTGTAGTATTTACGTTTGTATGGAGCAGCTGCTATTTACAATAATAGCCAACAACAGTCAGATGGCAGAATCTATGTGATCTGGATAACCAGAATAAGAAGCATTGGACTTTGAGTAGTGTGCTAGTGAAAGACAAGTGGAGTGAGAGACAGTAAATTAACAATACACTATGAAAGAGAGAATCAAGGGAATCCTGTCAAACAATACCATTTAAGCAGGTAAGCAAAGAATACTAAACATAAAGAATAGGAATACAAAAACACTAATAAAATAAAAGATGTAAGAATAGTGAAAAATAATAATACAAATATGCAACAATTTCCAGGTCCCTGTAGCAGCAAAGTGAAATTTTTCTCACTGTCTCAGTTGTTGGGATTCCCCCTCTTTGGGTCTGACTGGTGTTTTCACAGTTCCAGGTTTTTTTGTATCACTTGTGTGAATTCAAGAAGAAGAAGGAGGAGGAGGAGGAAGAAGAAAGAAGAGATAAAAAGGGAAAGAAAGGAAGAAAGAATAAAAAAGAATAAAGAAGGAAAGAGAGGAAAAAGGAGTCAAAAGATTAAAAAAAATAAAGAATTACTTTAAATAAAAAAGCACCTCTGGCTGGCTTCAAACTAGCCAAACCAGTTTTGCTGGTCTTCCTGGCTGCAGCATGTTGATGGGTGATTGGTTTTGCTTTTCTCCCTTCCTGATCAGCACTCAGTAAGTCTCTAGCCCAGCTCCCTAGCAGCCTCTGGTCCCTCAGGTTTCTCGGGTTTGGGCAGCTCACTCTCACCAGGGCTTTGGGTGTGGGCTCAGGGCCTTTGTCAGTGCACACCCTCCTTGGGTTGTGAGCATGCGCTCTTGGCTGGGTGCCTGTGGTCCCTCACATTTAGGTGCACACTCTTCTCAGGGCTTTGGAGTGCTTTCTGCACCACTTTGGGAGCATTGTGTGGCTAGGTGGGTAGGAGGCTGGAGTGGCTGCTGCAGGAGAATTTCTGAAACAGTGTCTCTCTTTTTCACTTTTCCTTTTTGAGAAATTCCTCCTATTCAAGCCTGCCACTCCATACAGAGGCCTGGACCCTCTCTCAGCCCAATTCTCCAACCTGGGTCAGGGCCTGTTATGGCCCAATTCTCAACTCTCCCCAGCCGGTGTCCACAGACACTGTGGCTGCTCACAGCCCCTGTGTGTTTGCCACCTAGTCCTATTCCCATCTCTGCAACTTCAAGCAAATAGGTCTCTCCTGGTTCTGCTCAATATTTGTTTGGCAGGGGAGGGCGCAGTTGACCCAGCTCTCTCCCAAGAATTCTGTGGCAGACCTGGATGGCACTAGGCCTGGGGCTGCAGCCACCCTGGTCCCTGTGCTGATCCCTGGGACCTTATTGTCCTGAAGCAGTCTCCTTACTGTCTGTTTTTTTAATGTCCTCTACAATTTTTGGTCTCCTATCTTCATATATGCTGGGGTGCCATTGGTTGTTTGTTCCTCAGTTGATTGGCTATATTTTTCTCCTGTGTGTAGGGGGAAGTAGAATCCCCCTACAAGAAACCACTTTCTTTGCTCATCCATAAGCAGCAACGTTTCATCTGTTAAAGTTTTATGAGATTTCAGCAATATGATCATATCGTTGGGCTCCACTTCTAATTCTGTTCTCTCACTATTTCTACCACATATGAAGTTACTTTCTCCATTGAAGTCTTGAATCCCTCAAAGTCAAAGAAATTGGAATTAACTTCTTTTGAACTCCTGTTAATATTTCCGCTCTTCCCTTGAGTCATGAATGTTCTTCATGACATCTGCAATAGCAAGTCCTTTCCAGGATGTTTTCAATTTTCTTTGCCCAGATCCATCAGAAGACTTGCAATCTGTGGCAACCCTAATATTAAAAATAGATTTCTTGAATAATAGTATTTGAAGTCAAACTTCCTCCTTGATTCAATGCTTGCAGAATAGATGTTGTGTTTCTAGACATGAAAACAGTATTGATCTTGCTGTACATCTCTATCAGCATGACTAGCTGCATTGTCAGTGAATAGTAATATTTTGAAAGATTTTTTTTCCTAAGCATTAGGTCTCCACAGTGGTCTTAAAATACTCAGTAAACCATGTTGTAAACCAACATACTGTCATCCAGCTTTGTTGTTTGTTTTTTAGTTCACAGGCACAATAGATTTAGCACAATTCTTAAGAGCACTAAAATTTTTGGAATTGTAAATGAGCATTGGCTTCAGCTTAAAGGAACAAGCTGCACTAGACCCTGACAAGAGATTCAGCCTGTCCTTGGAAGCTTTGAAGAAAGACATTGACTCCTCCTCTCTAACTATGAAAGTTTTAGATGACATCTTCTTCCAGTGTGAGGATATTTCATCTACACTGAAAATCTGTTATTGAGTATAGCCACCTTCATTAATTATCTAAGCACAATCTTCTGGATAACTCACTATAACCTCTACATTAGCACTTGCTAAATCACCTTGAATTTTTTGGTTATGGAGATTGCTTTTTTCCTTAAAACTTATAAACCAACCTCTGCTAGCTTCAAACTTTTCTTCTGCAGCTTCCTTACCTCTCTTACCTTCATAGAATCAAAGAGAGTTAGGGCCTTGCTCTGAATTAGGCTTTGGTTTAAGGGAATTATAGGGACTGATTAGATGTCTCCAGAACACTAAAACTTTTTCTGTATCAGTAATAAGGTTGTTTTACTTTCTTATAATTTGTGTGCCCATTGGAATAGCACTTTTAACTTCCTTCAAAATTTATTATTTATGTTCACAACTAGGATAAGTGATGCAAGGGGCCTACCTTTTGGCTTATTTTATCTTTTGCAAGCCTTACTCATCAGGCTTACTCATTTGTGGCTTTTGATTTAAACTGAAAGATGCATGACACTTCCTTTCCCTCAAACACTTAGAAGTCAATGTAGGGTTATTAACTAGTCCAACTTCAATAATCTTATGTCTCAGGGAGTAAGAAGGCCTGAGGAAAGGTGGGAAAAAGGTCAGTCAGTGGAGCAATCAGAACACACACATGTATTAATTATATTTATGGTTTTACTTGGGTGAGGTTTGTGGCACCCTGAAACAGTTACAGTAGTAACATCAAAGATCACACATCACCATACCAAATATAATAATAATGAAAAAGTTTGAGCATTAAAAAATGTGCCACAAACATGAAGGGAGTAGATGCTGTTGGAAAAATGGCACTGATTCACTTGCAGGGTAGCCACACACATTCAGTTAATAAAAATGCAACATGCAAAGTTATATAAGTCAGATGAAAAAGGGCAAGAGCCATATAATTTTACTCATTTGCAAAATCTAAAATAAAAACCAACAGATGAGAAACAAAACAAATGAAAAACAAATTCATAGACATATACAACAAAATGGTGGTTATGAGTTTGGGAGAAGATTGAGAGTAAGGTAAAGGAGGTCAAATACATAGCGACAGAAAAACACAAGACTTTGGGTGATGAGCACAAAATTGAGTATACAGATGTATCATTATAAAATTGTATACCTGGAGAGAAGATGGCAGCTAGGTAAGAGGGAGCAGATTCTACTTTCCCCTACACATGGGAGGAAACCTGGCCAATCTATGGAAGAACAGAGCAAACGGCCAATGGTACCACAGCATATATGAAAATAGAAGATCAAAAATTGTAGCGGAAATTGAAAAACCAAAAAGTAAGGAGAGTGCTTCAGGACAATAAGTTCCCAGAGATCAGCACAGGGACCAGGGAGGCTGCGGCCCCAGGCCCAGGGCCTGCTGGGCCCACCACAGGGCTCTTGGGAGAGAGCCAGGTTGGTGCTCTCTCCCCAGCCAAGTAAGGTTTTAGCGGCATTGGGAGAGACCTGGTTGCCAAAGTCACAGAGAGGGGAGAGAGGACTGTGTGACAAACACACAGGGGTTGTGAGCACCCACACATAGCCCTGGGAAGAGTGTGCCCTGGAGCCTGTGTGACTGCAAGCAGCCTGGCTGGGCACGCACCCACAACCCAGGGAGAGAGAGCTTTGTGGAACACCTAGGGACCACACCCGTGGACCGGGAGAGAGCGTGTGAGCCTCTGGAGACTAAGAGATTGCATCAGTAAACCCAGAGTGACCACACGTGGGTGCCTCAGGGGACCTGCTCACATCTGTAAACCCACCCCTTAGCCTGCTGCAGCCAGCAAGAACATAAAACCAGTTTGGTCAGTTTGAAACCAGCAAGAAGTTGTGTGTGTGTGTGTGTGTGTGTGTGTGTGTGTGTGTGTGTGTTTTGTTTGTTTGATTTTTTAAGTAATTTTTTATTTTTAAATTTTTATTATTTTTATCTCTCAATTCCTTTTGCTTCTCTTTTTAATTTTCTTCCTTCTTCGTTTCTTTCCAATTTTATCTCTTCTATCTTCCTTAGTCTGCTTTTTTTGGAAATACCCACAAATGAGACAAAAAAACCCAGAATGTGAAAAGACCAGAGTTAGACCCAAAGAGAGGGCATTCTAACAGCTACGACAGAGACACAAATTTCACTTTGCTATTACAGAGAACCTGCAAGATATTGTATATTTGTATTATTATTTTTATTACTCTTACATATTTTATTTGAATAATATTTTTGTATTCCTCTTCTTTCTCGTTAGTCTTCTTTCCTTGGCTGGATATATGGTATTATATGACAGATTTCCCCTGTCCTCTCATTTAGAGCGTATTGCTAATTTACTGTCCTTCACCTGTGTTCCATTAGCACACTACTCAAGGTCAGATACTCCCTATTCTTGGTATCTAGATCTCATAGATTCTATCATATGGTTGTTGCTCTAATATTATTGTAAATAATAGCTGTTCTATATAATTGTAAACACTACACAACACCACTCCCAGATCTCAGCTCACTTCAGTTTCCTAAAATCTATTACTGCAGTGGTTGCCTCTATTCTCTCACACACTACACCTGTTTCCTATCCTTTTTTCTATCCTACTCTCACTTTACCTCACAATCTGACCTCCCACAAGCTCACTGCTTTCTAGATCCATCTCACAATCCTTTCCTCCCTAACAAAAGTCTTACCTTCTTTCCATCCTTTCTAAAAAGTGGCTAGTTGGGTGGAATATAACAGTTAACACTATAGATAGCCAAAGGATCTATCTCTTCCATATGGGCTGCTACTGTAAATAGTATAGAATACTCTCTAGCTGTCTTAAGCCATTTTGCCTTACCCCTCCAACTGATCACAAAACAGAGTAAGTGGAAGCAGTGAACACCAGGATGCCAGAAGGAGACTACACTACTGAACCTTACAGATATTCTACCACAGAAGTTCACACAATAAACCCAGGGAGTCAGAACAGATCAATTTAAGAAGCTGAGGCTAGCAAGAAGAGTCTAACAAACAATAAATAGACATAGAAACAATCCCCAAATGAAAGGAAAGGAGGAAACTTCAGAAACATTGCTAAATAAAATAGAAGCAACTCAACTACAAGGTGGATAAAAGACTTAATTATAAGCCATGAAACCATTAAAGTCCTAGAGGAGAACATTGGCAGGAAAATCTCAGATATTTCACACAGCAACATTTTAACTGATATGTCCCCTAGAGCAAGGAATATAAAGGAAAGAATAAACAAATGGGATCTCATCAAAATAAAAAGCTTCTGCGTGGCTAAAGAAAACAGCATTAAAATAAAAAGACAATCAACTGTATGGGAAAACATATTTGCCAATGATACATCAGCCAAAGGTTTAATCTCCAAAATATACAAAGAACTCACATGACTCCACTCTGAGAAGACAAGTAACCCAATTAAAAAATGGGGAAAGGACTTGGACAGACAATTCTCCAAGGAGGACATACAGAGAATCCAGAGACATATGAAGAGATGCTCAATATCACTTGCTATCAGAGAGATGCAAATGAAAACCACAATGAAATAGCACTTTACACTGGTCAGAATGTCTATCATAAACAAAGCAATAAACAACAAATGTTGGAGAGGGTGTGGGGAAAAGGGGACCCTTGTGCACTGTTGGTGGGATTGCAGACTGGTACAACCATTATGGAAAACAGCATGGAATTTTCTCAGAAAACTGAAAATGGATTTGTCTTTTAATCCAGCAATTCCACTGCTAGGATTATACCCTAAGAATCCTGTAACACCAGTCCAAAAGAACCTGTACACCCCAATGTTCATAGCAGCTCAATTTACAATAGCTTAGTGCTGGAGCAATCTAGGTGCCTATCAGTAAATGAATGGATCAAAAAGCTGTGGTATATTTACACAATGAAATTCTATCCTGCAGAAAGAAGGAACTCCTACCCTTTGTGACAGCAGGGATGGAACTGAAGAGCATTATTCTAAGTGAAAGAAGCTAGGCGGTGAAAGACAAATACCATATAACATCACCTATAAGTGGAATCTAATCACCAAAAGAAACAAGCAAGCAAACTATAACCAGTGACATTGATATTAAGAACAGACAGTAACCAGAGAGGAGGTGGGAGAGGACAATGTGATAGAAAGGGGCAAGGGTTTTCAGGAACATTTATAAAGGATGCATGGACAATGCCAAAGCGAGGTAGGATTGAGGGTGGGGGTGGTGGGGATAGCTGGGATTGAGGTTGGTTGGGCAGTAGAAAAATGAGACAACTGTACTTGTACAGTAATTTAAAAAGTTAAAAAATAAATAATAAAAACCTTACTTCCAGACCCAGTGTTCAAAACAAACAAAAAAAAAATCTAGCAGATTCTAAATATATAAATAAAAAAACAAACTTAAAAAAAGAAATTATATTTACACAAACATGCACATACATTTTATAGCAACTTTATCTTTAATTGTTAAAAATTGAACATAATCAAGACACCTTTAGTAGTGGGTGAAGATATAAGTAGTATATCCATATAGTGGAATATTATTCACTGCTAAAGGAAGATTGTTATGACCCTATACCTACATACTGGAATTGAACAATTGAATAAATTGATGGAGGATTATGAAAGCCAGATTTCTATCTTTTGTAGTGGGAATTGCAGATAAGCAACAACCCATGTGGTTATGGATAGTTGGAGGCAGCAGCAAGGACTCATGTTTGGCTATAGATATATTTGTAAATATGTGTATATACATGGGCTAGCTGTGTCACATTCTATCAAGGGTACAGGCTATCAATATCACTTGTCACTGTTGATGTTGACCTTCATCACCTCGCTGTGGAAGTGCTTCTCAGGTTTTTCCACTGTAAAGTTACTCTTTGCCCTCTCTTATTTTGTGCGCTTCAGAAGGAAGTCACTAACACGGGCTGGGAGAGCCTAAGAAAACATGACACCTAAAATATCATGTGGTTTTCTGGATATGATCCTGGAAAAGAAAAAGATGTTAAATTAGAACTAAGGGAATTTGAATAAACTATACACTTTATTTATTTAATTATAATGTATCAATCTTGATTCTTTATTTACAAACATATCACACTAATGTGAGATTTTAAAAAAAGTGTTGTTTAGTTATTTGTCCCACCTTTCCCCCCTCCCACTCCTCCCAAATCCTACATTAATAAGAGAAAAAGAATGCAGGATATGTGGGAACTGAAAACTATTTTCTCAGTTTTTTCTAAATCTAAAAATATTTAAAAACAAAGTTTATTTATAAACAGTTGAAGGAAGATTTCATAAAAATGAATATGTAAATAAACATAAAGAAACAAAAACAAAAATGAAGAGACAATAAAGAGAAAAAAGAACATCAATGCATTATTGATTTTGGCTGAATAGAATAACCAAGAGGACTATATAACACCTTTCTTCAAAGTGGAAGCAGAAACTTCAGAAGCTAATGGAAGATGTCTGGTATTCATAAAAATGTTTGAGTATAAAAGAAGAAATGAGATAGCTGTAAAATGCAATACTGTACAATGAAATATGATTGCTATAAAAACACTTAAATATTTAATAAAAATATAAATGTCAAGTTCTTTGGATCACCAAGTATATATCTATCTCCTCTTTGTAAACAGATTAATTTTTAAATTTTTTTGTGCTACATGCACAGAATACAGCTGGAATCTAGAGGTAGCTTAATGAGCTCTTGCCAAATAGCAGATAAATATGTAAAACTAAATATCATAAACCCAATTTGCAAGTTTGCACAGCTGGCATGATGTTCCTTTGGTTGCATCAGTATTCAGACCTAACTTTAATCTTTACATAGCCATAAATTTAAGCTTCTTAAATGAGTTGTGAAACTTTGTACTTTATTTGACATCACTAAACCAACTTCTCTGAATCCCATTTTTCCTAAATAGAAGATACCAAGAACAATAAGAACAAAATACTTAACTTTTGGCTGTCTTTGAATAAGGAAGGCAAAGATTATGTTACATTATAGTAATCAAAAGCAGTTAAAATTTCAAATTCTCAACTAAAACTATTCAACTTCTGAACAGATGGCAACAATCAAACATAAAATGGGAGGACTTGCCTTAATTACTGAAACAATTTTAACTCCATTCCAATGACTGGGAACCAGAGACCGACAGGGAACAAATGAGCAAATTATTTAAAGGTCTTTAGAAAAAATGTATTTCATAATTTGTAGAAACCTACAAATAATACACTTAGTACAATTTTTAAATTTTTAATATTTTATTTATTTATTTTTTTAATATTTTATTTCTTTATCTTTAGAGGGGGACAGGAAGGAGAGAAGGAGAGAAATACCAATGTATGGTTGCCTCTGCCAAGGACACACAGTGTATCGTGTGTCCCCTGTCGGGAACTGGCCCACAACCCAGGCATGTGCCCTGACTGGGAATCGAACCGTGATCCTCTGGTTCACAGGCCCATGCTCAGTCCTCTGAGCTATACCAGCCAGGGCTTAATATTTTAAATTAAATCATTTTTATTGCTGCTCTATTACAGTTGTCCCAATTTTTCCCCCTTTGCTCTCCTCCTCCAATCCTACCCCAACTCTCACAGTCAATCCCCACAATATTGTCCATGTCTATGGGTCCTTGGATCCCTTCACCTTCTTTCGATCATTCCCCACTTCCCTTTCCCCTCTTACAGCTGTCAGTCTATTTTATGATTCTATGCCTCTGGTTTTATTTTGCTCATTTGTTTATTTTGTTCATTAGATACCTCTTATAAATGAAATTGTACGATATTTGTCTTTTACCAAGTGACATAAAAAAACAAAATTTCCCCCATCGCAATTTTATCTGTAGCCAGCTCTACCTTGAAAATGTAACTTTCAACAATTCAGATCAAATGCTAGTTAAACATTAAGTTTACTGTTAATTATTTTAGTCTACACCATTTCCCTGAATTTAGCTTTCAAATATATTAATATTATGTTGTTACAATTTACCAGCAATACTTGAATTTTTAAACATTCTTTTCCTTTAAGAAAGTTTTTTATCAGAAAAAATAATGCTTAACACATTATGAAGTATCAATATATATTTCACACATGGTATTTTCTTGTTGTGTTTTATTCTAGGATTTATTGTTGAATTTGATTTAAGATCAGATAGATAAAAAATCACAAAAACTTCTCCAAGAACAATATCATATCCAATCACTTTGGATCTTTTACACATTTTTAAAGTTTTTAAAAAAGATTTTATTTTTATTTATTTTTAGAGAAAGGGGGAGGGAGAGAGAAAGAGAGAGAGAGAAACATCAATGTGTGGTTGCCTCTCATGCACCCCCTACTAGGGATCTGGCCCACAACCCATGCATGTGCCCTGACTGGGAATCAAAATGGTGACCTTTTGGTTTAAAGGCTGGCAGTCAATCCACTGAACCACACCAGCAGGGGCTCTTTTACACCTTTATCATTGGTAATTTATTTCTTTAATTTCTTGAGGTGAAATTGGTTAATAAAATTGTATGTGTTTCAGGTATACAATTTTACAATATATTACCTCTATACTGCATTGTGTGTTTACCACTCCAAGTCAAGTTTTCTTCCATTATCATTTATTCCCCCTTTAGGTTCTTTTACCTCCCCTGTTCCTTACAGCTATAGCTATACTGTTGTCTGCATCCATAAATCTTTGTTTTCTTCTTTCCTTCATCTCTTTACTCTTCTAAGCAGCCCATATCCTCCTACCCTCAGATAGCTGTCAGTATGTTCTCTCTATCCATGAATCTGTCTTCACATTGTTTTTGGGTTTATTTTGTCCATTAGATTCCACATATAAGTGAAGTCATGTGGTACTTGTATTTTTCTGACAGGCTTTAACTTAGCACAGTACTTTTTTATAGCATAGTACTCTTTAGCTACACCCATACTGTCACAAATGGTAAGATTTCCTTCTTTTTAAGGGTAATATTCCATTGTGTAAAAGTACCACAGGTTTTTATTCAGTCATCTACCAATGGCCACTGGGTTTACTTACAAATCTTGCCTACTGTAAATAATGCTTCAATGAACACAGGGGTGCATATATCCTCTCAAATTAGTGTTTTGGGTTTCTACAGACATGTATTTCAAGAAGTGAAATTGCTGGATCAAAGACAGTTTCATGTTTAATTTTTGAGGTAACTCCATACTGATTTAAAATAGTTGCCATACCAATCTTCTGGTTTTTGAAAGGATAAGCAAATTGACAAACTTTCAAGCAAACTCATAAAAAAAGAAAGAGGGAGGTGGGGAGGGGGAATGTAGTGGTGGGAAAATGGAGAGAACTGTACTTGAACAACAATAAAAATAAATAAATAAACCTCCAACTAAAATAGTCCTGGACCAGATGTCTTCAAAGGTGAATTTCACCAAACATTCAAGAAGTAACAACTTTTCTTCTCAAACTATTTCAAAAAACTCAAGAGGAGTGATGACTTCTAAACTCATTTTACAAGGCCAGAATTATCTTAATTCCAAATCCAGATAAAAACACTGCAAAGAGAGAAAATTACAGGCCAATATTTATTCTTTTCCATCCAGTATTTCATTTTTAAACTATTTTTTATTGTGGTTCAAGTACAGCTGTCTCAATTTCCCCCCCACTGCTCCCACATCAGCATCCTCACTTCCCACCCTTGATCTCACCACGCCTTGGCTCTCCTTCTTTCTTTCTGCTGCATAGTAATCCACTGTGTCAATGTATCATAGCTTTCTTAGGTTTTTAAAATTGTTTTTCAAGTATAGTTGTTTCCATTTTCTCTCACCCCTCCCCCTACCCAAGTCACCCCCACTTCCCACCCTTGATCTCACCACCCTTGGCTCTGCCCATGTGTCCTTTATAGATGTTCCTGAAAACCCTTTCCCCATATTTCCTTCCCCATTATTTCCTCCCCCATTATTTCCTCCCACCTCTCCCCTGGTTACTGTCAGCTTGTTCCCAATTTCAATGTCTCTGGTTATATTTTGCTTGCTTTTTTTTTTATTAGGTTCCACTTATAGGTGAGATCCTATGTAGGGGACTAGTTTGTTTTAGTCTGGCAAATGTGACTCAGCTCTGTATGAAAAGCCTACAGAAGTAAAGTGATGGGCAGAAGCCAGACCTTTGTTATAGACTGCTCTACCTGGTTCTAGGAATTGTTACTCGACCCCTTGTGGTTAAGGGTGAGGGACGACCTTTGGAATGTGAGCCACAGGAGACAAAGCTTTTCTCTGGTAGCAAACGCTGCCCCAGTTTCCTCTCCCTGCCCCCAAAGCTTGGTTGGAAGTCAATTACTGGTAAGATCCCTCACAGTGGGGGTGCTACCTAAGCCAGACTCAATCACTTGGGAGGCCTTCATGGAAGGACTGGGTGGGGGGGCTGCAACAAAGAGCAATGGATTCTCACCTCCCCCCACCCCCGCCTCAGCTTTGACATAGCCCGAGTCCCCATGTTCTCTAGGAACAGCGCTTCCTGGCTATAATCCCCTTAAGCCTGAATACCTGGTGGGGAGAGGTGCAGCTCCTTGCCTTGCTAGAGCGTGTCCTGGGGAAAAATCTGGCATTACAAAGACTTCCTAATAAACCTGTGAAATCTATTCTGCTAAGAGTGCTTTCATTCATATTTTAAGGGTTTGAGCAGGAAACCCTAAAACTCTGTTCCTGACAGACTCTAACTTGGACTAAGCCCTCAGATTTCTTTGAAATGTTATCTGCTGTTTGATCCTGGCTGCCCTGTATTCCTGTGTATTACAACCCAATAAAAGCCCCTAGAGGAGGGGGCTCAATGCCGTTTTTCCCCTTAGAAACTGGCCACTGCTCATGGCCTTTTCCCTCTGGGAAAATGGTCACCTCTCCTCCCCAAGCAGATCACATCTTGTCTCAGTCATATTTACTCTCATCTGTGGTGGCTGGGGGGATTTGAGAGGAAAGTCGCCTCCACAGACCTTCAAACTGAGTTTCCCCATGGGAATCAGGTCTAGAAAGTGCATACAGCCTGTTATGGCTTGCTCTTGCTAAAACTCCATCACCCTGGTCTAAAACAACAAATGTGTATTGTCTATCCTCAAGGCAATTTCCAAAGCCTGTGTGAATTTTCCCAAGGACAGAGCTAATCAGCTCGCCACCATTCCCCTCTGCATGTTATTTTAATTTCCTTGATTTTACCTAAAATGTAGACAATAATATTCTATGTAATAGGTAATAAATCTTTCTCTGATATAAGACCGCAGAAAAACAATAACAGCCTGTCTAGGCAAGGGTCAAGATGCTCTCTGCTTGAGAGAGTGGCTGAGGCATCCATAGACACTCTGCCCTTGAGAGAGTAGCTGTGTAGAATGTAAAATGTAACATTTTACATTCCCTTTTTCCACACAGGATTTTTGTCGCCTGTGCATTTATTTTAACTGTCAGCCACAACAGGCAGACTCTGGCCAGCAGAGTCTGCCACAATCATATGGTATTTGTCTTTCACTGTCTGGCTTATTTCACTTAGCATAGTGCTCTCCATTTCCACCCATGCTGTTGAAAAGGGCAGAATTCCTTCTTTATTAGTGCTGCATAGTATTTCATTGGGTAAATGAATAAGTTTTATCATCCATTTGTTTATTGGTGGGCACTTAGGTTGATTTCAGCACTTGGCTATTATAAATTGTGCTGCTATGAATATTGGGGTGCATAAATTCTTTTGGATTGGTGTTTCAGAGTTCTTAGGATATAATCCCAGCAGTGGAATTACCAGGTCAAAAGGCAGTTTTATTTTTAGTTTCCTGAGGAAATTCCATACTGTTTTCCACAGCGGCTGTACCAGTCTGCATCCCCATGAACAGTGCACTAGAGTTCCCTTTTCTCCACATCCTCTCCAGTACTTGTTGTTTGTTGATTTGTTTGTGATGATCATTCTGACCAGTGTGAAGTGGTATCTCATTGTGATTTTAATTTGCATCTCCCTGATGGCTAGTGATGCTGAACATCTTTTCACATATCTCTGGGCCCGCTGCATGTCCTCCTTGGAGAAGTGTTTGTTCAGGTCATTTGTCCATTTTTTAATTGGGTTGTTCATCTTCCTGGATGTGTAAACAAATGAACAATACCCAAAATGAAATAAAGCAAAGTATTCAGGGAATCAACAGTGACAGGAAGGAATCCAGAACTCAAAGCAACTATTGGAAACAAAAGGAAGAAATAAGCATCCAACCAGAACAAAATGAAGAAACAAGAATTCAGAAATGAAGAGAGGCTGAGGAATCTCTGGGAGAACCTGAACTGTTTCAATATCTGAATTACAGGGGTGCCAGAAGGAGAAGAAAAACAGGAAGAAATTGAAAAGGCATTTGAACAAATAATAAATGAAAATGTCCTCCATCTATCGAAGGAAATAGACTTCCAGGAAATCCAGGAAGCCCAGAGAGTTCCAAAGAAGTTGGACCCAAAGAGGAACACACCAAGGCACATCATCATTAAGTTACTCAGGAGTAAAGATAAAGAGAGAATCTTAAAAACAGCAAGAGGAAAGGAGAAAGTTACCTACAAATGAGTGCCCATAACGCTATCAGCTGATTTCTCAAAAGAAACCTTGCAGGCAAGAAGGGACTTGAAAGAAGTATTTGAAGTTATGAAAGGCAAGGACCTACATCCAAGACTACTCTATCCAGCAAAGCTTTCATTTAGAATGCAAGGGCAGATAAAGTGCTTCCCAGACAACGTCAAGTTAAAGGAGTTTATCATTACCAAGCCCTTATTATATAAAATGTTAAAGGGACTTACCTAAGAAGATAAAAAATACGAATAGTAAAATGACAACAAACTCACAACTATCAATAAATAAAACTAAAAGAAAAGACAAACAACAAAAAGAAAAACTAAGCAAACAATGGGAACAGGAACAGAATCAGAGAAATGGACATGACATGGAGAGATTTCAGTGGTGCAGGGTCGGGAGAAGGGAGAAATAGGTGGGAAAACCTAGAGGGAATAAGCATAATTGCTAAGCATAAAACTGATGGGGAGAGATAAAAACTGGTATGGGAAATAAAGAACACGAAGAATTTATATGTACAGCCCAGGGACATGAACTAAGAGGGGGAATTCTGGGGGGTTGGGGAGTGCAGGGCACAGGGGGGAGAAAGAGGGAGAAATTGGGAAAACTGTAATAGTGTAATCAATAAAATGTACTTCAAAATAATGCAAATAGAAAAAATAATACAACAATCAACATTATACCACACGGGAAATAGCCAAAATACTCAAAATATCCAGATCAATAAAGTTATTAGTGAAAGTTTAAAAAATGTGATTTTTTTTTTTGCCCTGGCTGGTGTAGCTCAGTGGATTGAGTGTAGGCCTGTGAACCACACAATCGTGGTTCGATTACCAGTCAGGGCACGTGCCTGAGTTGCAGGCCAGTTCCCAGCAGGGGACTCATGAGAGGCAACCATACATTGATATTTCTCTCCTTCTCTCCTTCCCTTCCCCTCTAAGAATAAATAAAATCTTTAAAAAAAATTTAAAAAATGTGATTTTTCCTTTTCTTTTATTCAAGTAAGTTATGAACCATAGGAAGTAGTTGATGTTTCAAAGATTATAAAGCAGTAATCTCAGTGCATTTAGAAAACAAAGTACAAAAACAGTTTTTTAGAGAGGGTATTAGCCATAAGCACTTGATCCTCTCTAGTAGATAATGACAACTTGTCTCAATCACCTTCCCTTAGGTTTCAGTTGACTTTGATGACCTATGGGTTAATTAAAGCACTTTAGAGACATCTTTGGATTTCATCACTGCATGGATTGTAAACGAAACACTTACTACCCTGGCTGGTGTGGCTCAGTGGATTGAGCATTGGCCTGCAAATCAAAACATCACCAGTTTGATTCCCAGTGAGAGCACATGCTTGGGTTGCAGGCCAGGTGGGGCCCATAGTAGTGGGCAGGTGAGAGGAAACCACACATTGATGTTTCTCTCCCTCTCTTGCTCCTTCTCTTCCCCTTTGTCTAAAAATAAATAAATATGAAAACACTAGAAATTTAATTTAAAAACACATTACTCTGAATAATTTAAACATATACATATACACATATTTTCTGTATAGTAATTTTTCTATTTTGTGAAGTACATGCATGAAAATCAAGGAAAATGAAATTACTATTTTTGATGTATCACAGCTTCACACTACTTGGGTAAATTTGTGTGGCTTTCCCATTTGACTGATTGTTATGGCATGGATCAGACATTTACTGATGGACACCTAGGTTGCTTCTAGCACTTGGCTATTATAAATTGTGCTGCTATGAACATTAGGATGCATAGGATCTTGTGGACTGGTGTTTCATGTTTCTTAGAATATAATCCTAGTATTGGAATTGCTGGGTCAAAAGGCAGTACCATTTTTAGTTTTCTGAGAAAATCCATGCTGTTTTCCACTGCGGCTGCATCAGTGTGCATTCCCACCAAGAGTGAACTAGGGTTCCCTTTTTTCCACATCCTTTCCAACATTTGCTGTTTGTTGCTTTGTTTATGATGGCCATTCTGACCTGTGTGAAATGGTATCTCATTGTGGTTTTAATTTGCATCTCTCTGATGGCTAGCAATGCCGAATATCTTTTCATATGTCTCCAGACCCTTTGTATGTCCTCGTTGGAGAAGTGTCTGTACAAGTCCATTGCCCATTTTTAAATTGGGTTGTTTGCCTTCCTGGAGTAGAGTCATGTGAGTACATTATATATTTTGCAGATTAAACCCTTATCCAAGGTATCATTGGCAAATATGTTTTCTTTTGGGGATGGTTCCCTTTTTGTATTGCCGATGTTTTATTTAACCCTGCGGAAGCTTTTTATTTTAATGAAGTCCCCTTTGTTTATTCCTTCCTTTCTGTCCATTGCTCTATGGGACACATCAGTGAAAATATTGCTGGGTGGAATATGTGAGTTTTTTCCTGCCTATGTTCACCTCTAAGACTTGCATGGTGTTGCAACTGATATTTAAGTATTTTATTCATCTTGAATTTATATTTATGAATGGTGTAAATTGGTGTTCGAGTTTTATTTATTTATTTATTTTGCATGTAGATGTCCAGATTTCCCAACACAATTTGTTGAAGAAGCTATTTTTACTCAGTTTTATCCTTCTGCTCCTTTGTCAAATACTAATTGAACATAAGACTTGGATTTATTTCTGGGCTGTCTTTTCTGTTCCATGGATCAATGTATTTGTGTCTGTGCCTGTACCAGCCTGTTTTAATTACCATTGCCTTGTAATAGTTTGGTATCAGGTATTGTGATTCCCTCCTATTTTGTTCTTTTTTCTCAAAGTTGCTGTGGCGATTGAGGGTCTTGTATGGTTCCATGTAAATTTTTGAGATGTTTGTTCTATTTCTGTGACATATGTTATCCATATTTTCATAGGAATGTCATTGAATCTATAAATTGCTTTGGGTAGTAAGGACATGTTGATGATGTTAATTCTTCTAGTCCCTGAACATGGTATATTCTTTCCATTGTTTGTGTCTTTCTTGACTTCTTTCTTCAGCATCATGTAGTTTTCTGAGTACAGTTCTTTTACCTCTTTCATAAGGTTTAGTCCTAGGCCTTTATTTTTCTTGTCGCTATAGCAAATGGGATTTTTTCCCTGATTTATGTTTTGATATTTTGTTGTTGGTGCAAAAAAATGCCTTCAATTTCTGAATATTGACTTTGTATTCTGCTGTCTTGCCAAATTCACTTTTTAGATCGAGTAGTTTTTTGGTGGAGTCTATAGGATTTTCTACGTGCACAGTCATATTATCTGCTAATAATGACAGTTTTTCTTACTTCTTTGCAATTTGGATACCTTTTATTTCTTTTTATTGTCTGATCACAGTGGCTAGGACTTCCAATAATATATAGAAAAGAATGGTGAAAGCAGACTTCCTTGTGTCGTGGTTAATGTTAGGGAGAACACTTTTAGTTTTTGCCTATTGGATATGATGTCGGCTTTAGGTTTATCATATATGGCCCTTATTATGTTGAGGAATGTTCCCTCTATTCCCACTTTCCTGGGTGTTTTTATCATAAATGGGTGCTTATCTTGTCAAATGCTTTTTCTACATCTATTGATATGATTATGTGATTTTTGTATTTCTTTTGTCTATGTGATGTATTACATTTACTGATTTATGAATATTATACTATCCTTCCATTCCTGGAGTGAATCCCACTTGACCATGGTTTATGATGTTTTTAACGTTTTGCTAGATACAGTTGCCAATATTTTCTTGAGAATTTTAGTGTCTATGTTCATCAAAAATATTGGCCTATAGTTTTCTTTCTTTGTTGTATCTTTTCTAGTTTTGGGATTAGGATGACGCTGGCTTCATAAAAAGAGTTTGTGAGTCTTCCCTCTTCTTGCATTTTTTGGAATAATCTGTGAAGGATCGGGGTTAGTGCTTCTTAAATGTTTTGTAAAATTCTCCTATGAAACTATCCAGTCAAGGGCCTTTTTATGCCAGGAGTTTTTTGATTACTGCTTAGATTTCATCAGCTGTTACTGCTCTGTTCAGGCTTTCTGTTTCTTCTTCATTTGTTATGGAAGATACTACTTTTCTAGAAATTTTCCCATTTCACCTAGGTCTTCAAGTTTCTTGGCATACAGGTTTTCCTAGTAATTTGTTACATTGCTTTGTATTTCTGTGGTATCAGTTGTAATCTCTCCTCTTTAATTTCTGATTGTATTTATTTGGGTCTTCTCTCTTCTTTTCTTGATGAGTCTGCTTAAAAGCTTGTTGTTTATTTATCTTTTCAAAGAACCAGGTCCCTGATTTACTGATCCTTTGAATTTTTCTTTTAATCTCTGTGTCATTTAATTTTGGTTCGATCTTGGTTATTTCTCTCCTCTACTGGCTCTGGACTTCATTGTTGTTCCTCTAATTCTTGTAGATGTAGGGTTAGGTTGTTTATTTAAAATGTTTCTATCTTTTTTAGATAGGCTTGTATTGCTGTGAACTTCCCTCACAGTACTACCTTCATTGTGTACTGCAAGTTTTGGAGTGTCTTATGTTCATTTTTATTTGTTTCCAGAAAATTTCTTTTTTTATGCCATTGAGTATCCTCACAATCCCTCCCCTAAGCTATTTATCTGATATATTGCTCATATCCATTTTTATCTAGTTCTTCTTCAGAAGTATCTTGTTCTTTGTCTTAATCTCTGTTCCTTTGTCTTCTTATTTGGTTGCTTCTTTGAATTTGTTTATTTGTGTTACATAGATCTGCAAAGACTTAGTGAAAGTTTTTGTGAGGCCCTGATGTGACTGGCCCTAGACAACCAATTGGAGCTGTCAGTGATCCACAGCATGTAGGTCCCTCTTCTGGGCCTGATTTTGTGCAGAAAGAACCAGGCTACACACCAAGGTTGGCTTTTACCAGCACTGGGCCCTGAGGGTAGTCTGTTAAAGTACCAAAGATATGCCTTAGTTAAACCTAATCAATGTTATAGCCTCAAGGTTTACTTCTCAGCAACCTGGTTAAGTGCCACAGGGTGGGGCAGTAATTCCAACAGGGAAGCTATTGCTTCCCCTCCAGCTATGCTTTCTTGGTGGGGAGGGTTCTTTTGGGAAGGATGGCTCCTGCAGTAGGGGAATGACTCAGCACAGGGATCTTGGCAACTTTTCCTCAGCTCTCTTTCCAGAGCCACCAACTTCAAACTTCCATCACATATCTCTAGTCCACTCTGCTCTCTTTTTGCCAGAGCCCAGGTAGGTGGTTGCAAATGAAATTTTGTGTGTTGGCCTTTAAAAAGGCTCTCTGCTTCTCTAGCCATCTGTCTATTGCAGAGAGAAACCTTGCTGCTTTTCACATCTGGGTATTATCTGGGTTTCTTTCCCAGCTTTGGTGCTGTAGGTTTGGAAACCCAGAAGTGTGGTTTAGACCCCACACTTCTCAGAGGGAACCACCAACAACTGGAATATCCCTCTGGAACTCCTGCTTCCTCCCATGGGAATCCAGCCAGCCCTCTCACACCTTTGCACTCTCTATCAGTCACATTGTGGCGATGTGGTTTCTTCTGTGAGTCCTTGGTTATAAGGCTTCTCTACAGCTACTGTTCAGTTTGTTATTTAGGATGATTTCTTTACAATTTAGTTGTAACTCCAGAGGAGGTTAGTGTAACTTCCACTCCTCCTCCACCATCTTTCTCTCATAAAAGGTTTTAAATAGTTTAATCAGGGGAGCTTTCTTGAAAAATATACATTTTGGTAAAGATCGAATGGAGGTAAAGTCTTTGTCATAAGGGTGTCTGGAAAGAAAGCCTCTTTGTGGAGAATAAGTAGTGTAAGTTCCCAAGCGTCCAGAGTTACATTTGGAGAGTTTTCTGAACTTTTGTCCATTTAGCAGAATGTCCTTAGTAGGATGGAGTGCTGTGATGTTCAATGGAAGGTCAAGCAAATTGATGGTTTCTATGATAATATCAAGACTTTGCATTACAATGGAGATCCAGAGTTGGGGATGGAGGTGAGCTGCACTCAGAGAAAACTGAGTTTAGGCCAATACTCCACTCTGATAACTAGGCCACAGGGGCTTATTGAATTCCAGAAGTTTCTGTCTCTTTACATCACATTCTAATGACCCACCGAAATACAAAATATCCCCTTTCCCCAGTGCATCTGACAAATAACTGCAGATCCTCCAAGAAAAGTGCAAGAATATTTGGAGTATATGTCTTTAATTGTGCTGAAGGGCTTTACCTTAATGGGACTCAATTTCTATTCATTTGAGGTGCTCTGTGTGTAAGCTACTTGCTGTGAGCTGGATAGGATGATGCAAATGGTCTCCACAATGAATCAAATTATTATTCTACCTATAACATCTCAAAAGTGCATATTAAGCAACAACTTACTAGGTTGCCCTCCATTTTATCACCATAGAAACCTGTATGTAAAAATTTCTAATTATGCCTTGATTCCTGGGCTTTCGTGTGGAATTGAGTGCCTCCTCTGTGATGTCTCCAACTCCAGGATCCACTATTCCTATAAAGACCAAAATGGGAACTCAGTTTCACCCTTCATCACCATCTTCAGCCTGGAGAAGGCACTGCTGTAGAGCTTTCCCAGGATCTTCATCCCCCTCTTAATTCATTTCTTAGTGATTAGGAGAAGAGAGTATTCTGAAGACCTCTTAAAAATGTGTGATAGGGGAAGTTGATGGTTTGCACATATCCATCTAACTCAATATTCTTACTTCCCTGAGGCTTCAGACACCTTCTTCTGTAGTATATCAGGGGAATTCCAGCATTATAGTTCACTAATTATAAGCCACTACTGAGTCTGGGCAACCATGAGCCAACTCAGCTACTCTGGTATCTAAGTCAATACATTAAATTCCAAATCCTAGCTAAGTCTGCTTATATGTATATATATCAATAAATGTAGCCAGATCAAAACTTAAAATTTATCCTTCCTGGTTTGGTGCCTAAAACTTTATTTCCATATTTGTTCCCCAGATTCCCACTGGTAAAATTTAGAAATGTCTTCCATTTTTCCCAAGGCTAGGCTGTATGATCCCTAGGTCTGGCTTCTGGGTCAAGACTTTTTATGAAATGCAATCAGGGGAAATGATGGCAATGAATTCTAAACACATGCAGTGTACCTTAGGAGGCAATTACCCCCAAGGCAGTTACTTAAGGATGCTTGCCTGGGAGAAATTTCTTCCTATAGATCAAGTGGAGGGTCTGCCTTAACCAGCAAGGGAATGGATGAATACCTTTCCCAACTGCATTGTAATGCAGTTTGCCCAGGGATCTGTGTGTAAGAAAACTCTAATAACACTTACTATAATTGATGATTGTCACAAGCAGCTTGCTGAGAGGCAACAGAGTGAAAGACATCTGCATTTGGCTGTGGATAAAAACACTGAGCAGGATTTACACTGAAAAAGCACAAAAAAAAAATATGTGAGTTTCCTACATAATTGCAGATAGATCCTTCAGAAGCCAAAGCGAGCTAGGATTTATTCAACTATGAATCATATTGATTTATTTCTTGGTTTGCCAGCAGAATTTACATTTTGAAAATTAACTTTAATGGTTTATATGAGCCACCCTTCAACTTCTTCCTGTTTTATCTGTTAACTTTAAACTCAGTGTGTTGCCACCCTCAAAGAGCTAGAAATTTGCCATTAGAGCTTTGCTTTAGAGGCCAATGTCTCACAGAATTATTAGTTACATGACTTTCTCTTCTGGGCTAATAATTTCTGAAAAAACAGTCTAGTTATACAAGTACAGTTTTCACTCATATGTGAATACTAATGAACCAACTGGACTAACAAGCAAAATGTAGACAAGCAAAATAGAGAGTGGGCTGACAGCTCTGAGCATGAGGGTGAGGGTTAAATTGAGGGATGGGGGAATCAAGCAAAAAAATAAAAGGACTCATGGACATGAACAACCATGTGTTGACTGTGGGCGTGGAGGGGTAGAGGTGGAAAAGGGTATAAGGGGAATTAATAATAATGTAAAATACAATAAAAATAAACTACTAAAAAAAGAACTCATATATATGTTTGAAACATTCCTTGGGACCACTGAATTCTTAATGTGTTGGCTTCTTCTTGGCCTACAAGATCACTCTTTACTTCTGGCCTTGGAAACCACACTGAATAAGGATTTCTATTTGTTTTGGAATAATATATGTGTGAGCTAACTCTTAAACTAGAAGTTGGGTGTTGAATTTTATCAAATGTCTTTTAGACATCTGTATGAATGATTGATTTTTTTTCATTTGTTCTGTTAATGTAGACAATAACATTGATAGACTAATATTGAGCCAACCTTACATTCATGATAAACTTTCTTGGCCACACTTCACAATTATTTAAAGATCTTAGCAAATACCAACCCACAGGAAATGGATAAATCACTTATTTCTTATGCAATCAGGATTACTTATTTTTTGGAAGTTTCATAGAAACTAACTGTAAAATCATCAGAGGCTGATCCACTCTGTGGGTCCAGTCTTGATGACTATCTCAATCTCTTCTTTGTTTATTCTACTTTTTATTGAGCCAATGGTGATAATTTATATTTCTTCAGGAAAAAGTACCATTTCTCCACAGTTTAAAAATATGTGGGTATACAAGAGCAATGTCAGGAAAAAATAGCAGAGTTGGCAACTCCAAGTTCTCATGCCTCCACAAAAACATAAAAAAAATCAGGCATAAACAGAACCAACTTTTTCATCTTGGTTAAAAGATACTGTGTTGTGTTATCACAGTGCTTTGTTTCTTTCATATTTTTTTTCTGGTGGATTTACAAATATATACAGGGAAGGGTGGAGATACATGATTTTGCTTTTTCTCTCCAAACACCTATTGTACTTGGATAGAACAGCCATTATAATAGTATACTACTATCAACAGAACATTATAGATTTGTCTGGAAGTAAAATAAAATTGATATTTTCAAACTTTTATAGGGCTAGGGTTGTTTCCTAAAATCAAGCAAGTCCCCCAGAGTCCATTATTCCTTAACTGACATGCAACAGTAAACCCAGGCCACCCAGAGAATGGTCCTTTGCTCAATCCAGGTCATGAGCTCTCTCTTAAGAGCAGCCCTCAAAATCTACCACTGATTGCAAAAACCTCAAAATAAATTGTATTCATCCAAAACATAACATAGTGGATCTATTCTGAAAATATACCAGTTTCATCACCTCTGGAGAAGTGTTGGCTTTTCTTTTGAAAACTACATTTATGAGTTAAAGAGTCAACCAGTGACACAGAGTCAGCTCAAGAAGTGGGAGTAAAGGTTTTTTAATTCTCAGGCCAAGTCTCTAACCATTAGACCACACTGCTGCTTCCTCTAATTATTCCTTTAGGTAATAGGTGCAAAAATATGTTTTTGAGATGATGAGATAAAATTAGAGTTTAGGTTATTGTTTTGGCCTTTACATCCATCTTAGACACTAAGACACAAATCTACAATAAATAATTGGGGATGAAGGGTTTCTTAGAACAGTAAAGTTAATGGAGCTTCTAAACAAATTCACAAAACCAAAGCATCATTAAGGAATTTCCCTCAAACCCCCAAAGTCAGATGCTTTCTAGTACTTACTGGAAAGTGATACAATTAAAAAAATGAAGGTTTTTCATAGTAAGGGAGATTTTTATCCAAAAATTCTTAATAAATTTATCTTCAGGGAGTATAGTTATGCCATTTGGTTTTGTTATTTTGAACTTTAAAACTCATATAAGAAATTAGGAAGATATTTGTTTTTATTTCTCTGTGAGAATCTTAGTAAGTGCTATGGAAATCACATGCCAAAAATTCTTAGAGAAGCTTTTCCCAAATGGGAAACGATAAAAATGTAGGAATGGTCTTAGTGGCTTTGTCACATTGTTTTCATGGTATAGTAAACATTACTCTTAACACCAGACTTATGACTTCCATCACATTATTCAGTTTTTCAAAAATTTATCATTTGTGGGTGTAGTTTTATAAAATACACAGAGAACTATAAATGGTATGTTAATTTATTCATTTAATTAATAAGGTTAAAATTAAATTAGGTGACATAGTTATATAATTTAACAAAAATATAGTTATAAGTATATTTACCTGGTTATTTTCATCATTATTCTTTTTTTATATAATTTTTCTTTAATTCTTGTTCAAGTACAGGTTTCTGTCTTATATTCGCAACCCTGCCCGCCCCCCGCCCCATGCTCCCTGCCTCCCTCCTCTTTCCACCTCCCACCCTTAGTTATTGTCCATATGTCCTTTATACTTGTTCATGTGAGTCCATTCCCTTTTCCCCTATGATTCTCTCCCCTCTCCCGTCTGGACCCTGTCAGCCTGTTCCCTATTTGAGTGTCATTGGTCGTATTTTGCTTGCTTGTCTGGTTTGTTTAGAATCCTGTTAACGGTGAGATCATATGATATTTGTCTTTCACCACCTGGCTTATTTCGCTCAGCATAATGCTTTCCAGTTCCATCCATGTTGTTGCAAAAGGTAGGAGCTCCTTCTTTCTTTCTGCAGCATAAAATTCCATTGTGTATATGTACCATAGTTTTTTGATCCATTCATTTACTGACGGGCACCTAGGTTGCTTCCAACTCTTGGCTATTGTAAATTGTGCTGCTATGAACATTGGGGTGCATAGGTTCTTTGGGATTGGTGTTTTAGGGTTCTTAGGATACAATCCCAGCAGTGGAATTGCTGGGTCAAAAGGCAAGTCCAATTTTAGTTTTCTGAGAAAATTCCATACTGTTTTCCATAATGGTTGTACCAGTCTGCAATCCCACCAACAGTGGACCAGAGTCCCCTTTTCCCCACACCCTCTCCAACATTTGTTGTTTATTGCTTTGTTTATGATAGCCATTCTCACCGGTGTAAAGTGGTATCTCATTGTAGTTTTAATTTGCATCTCTCTGATAGCTAGTGATATTGAGCATCTTTTCATGTGTCTCTGGATCCTCTGTATGTCCTCCTTGCAGAAGTGTCTGTTCAAGTCCTTTCCCCATTTTTTAATTGGGTTAGTTGTCTTCTTAGAGTGAAGTCGTGTGAGTTCTTTGTATATTTTGGAGATTAAACCTTTGTCTGAGGTATCATTGGCAAATATGTTTTCCCAAGCTGTTGCTTCTCTTTGTATCTTGATACTGTTTTCCTTAGCCATGCAGAAGCTTTTAATTTTGATGAGATCCCATTTGTTTATTCTTTCCTTTATGTTCCTTGCTCTAGGGGACGTATCAGTAAAAATATTGCTGCGTGGAATATCTGAGATTTTCTTGCCAAGGCTCTCCTCTAGGGTTTTAATGGTTTCACGGCTTATATTTAAGTCTTTTATCCACCTTGAATTTATTTTGGTGTATGGTGTAAGTTGGTGCTCGAGTTTCATTTTTTTGCATGTAGCTGTCCAGTTCTCCCAACACCATTTGTTGAAGAGGCTATCTTTACTCCATTTTATGTTACTGCCCCCTTTGTCGAATATTAATTGACTGTAGAGAGTTGGGTTTATTTCTGGGCTCTCTATTCTGTTCCATTGGTCTATGTGCCTGTTTTTATGCCAGTACCAGGCTGTTTTGATTACAGTGGCCTTGTAATACAGTTTGATATCAGGTATTGTGATCCCTCCTACTTTGTTCTTCTTTCTTAACATTGCAGCTGCTATTCGGGGTCTTTTATGGTTCCATATAAATTTTTGAAGTGTTTGTTCTATGTCTGTGAAATATGCCATTGGTACTTTAATAGGTATTGCATTGAATCTGTAAATTGCTTTGGGTAGTATGGACATTTTGATGATGTTAATTCTTCCAATCCATGAACACGGTATATGTTTCCATTTATTTGTGTCTTCCTTGATTTCTTTCTTCAGTGTTGTGTAGTTTTCTGCATACAGGTCTTTTACCTCCTTGGTTAGGTTTATTCCCAGATATTTTATTTTTGTTTTTGCTATATAGAATGGGATTTTTTTCTTGATTTCTGCTTCTGCTGCTTCATTGTTGGTATACAAAAATGCCTTTGATTTCTGGATATTGACTTTGTATCCCGCTGGTTTGCCAAATTCATTTATTAGTTCGAGCAGTTTTTTGGTAGAGGCTATAGGATTTTCCATGTACACCATCATGTCATCTGCAAACAGTGCCAGTTTTGTTTCCTCCTTTCTGATTTGGATGCCTTTTACTTCCTTTTCTTGCCTGATCGCTGTGGCTAGAACTTCTAATACTATCTTGAATAGAAGTGGTGAAAGTGGGCAACCTTTTCTTGTTCCTGATCTTAGTGGAAAAGCTTTTAGTTTTTGCCCATTGAGTATGATGTTGGCTGTAGGTCTTTCATATATGGCCTTTATTATATTGAGGAATGCTCCCTCTATTCCCATTTTTCTGAGTACCTTTATCATAAATGGGTGTTGAACCCTATCAAAAGCTTTTTCTGAATCTATTGATATGACCGTGTGATTTTTGTCATTGCTTTTGTTTATTTGGTGTATTACTTTTATTGATTTGCGTATATTGAACCATCCTTGCATCCCTGGGATGAATCCCACTTGGTCGTGGTGTATGATCTTTTGGATGTATTGTTGGATTCGATTTGCCAATATTTTATTGAGGATTTTAGCATCTATGTTCATCAGTGATATTGGCCTGTAATTTTCTTTCTTTGTTGTGTCTCTATCTGGCTTTGGAATTAGAGTGATGCTGGCTTCATAAAAAGAGTTGGGGAGTTTTATCTCCTTTTGGATTTTTTGGAATAGTCTGTGAAGAATAGGGGTTAGCTCTTCCTTAAAAGCTTTGTAGAATTCTCCTGTGAAACCATCTGGTCCAGGGCTTTTGTGCAATGGGAGATTTTTATTACTTCTCCAATTTCATCTGCTCTTATTGGCCTATTCAGGTTTTCTGCTTCTTTTTCATTGAGTTTTGGAAGATTATATTTTTCTAGAAATTTGTCCATTTCACCTAGGTTTTCAAATTTCTTGGCATACAGTTCCGCATAGTAATTTCTTACAATCCTTTCTATTTCTGTGGTATCAGTTGTAATCTCTCCTCTTTCATTTCTGATTGTGTTTATTTGGGTCCTCTCTCTTCTTTTCTTGATGAGCCTACTTAAAGGTTTGTCTATTTTGTTTATCTTTTCAAAAAACCAACTCCTGGAATCATTGATCCTTAGAGTTGTGGTTTTAGTTTCTATGTCATTTAATTCTGCTCTGATCTTGGTTATTTCCT
This sequence comes from Sturnira hondurensis, assembly GCF_014824575.4. Taxonomy (NCBI): domain Eukaryota; kingdom Metazoa; phylum Chordata; class Mammalia; order Chiroptera; family Phyllostomidae; genus Sturnira; species Sturnira hondurensis. Next base: position 3,078,981 of record NW_028095541.1, read on the forward strand.
TCCTTCTACTTGCTCTGGACTGTCTTTGTTGTTGTTCCTCGAGTTCTTGGAGGCGTCGGGTTAGGTTGTTTGTTTTAAATGTTTCTATCTTCTTTAGGTAGGCCTGTATTGCTATGAACTTTCCTCTCAGGACTGTGTTCACTGTGTCCCATAAGTTTTGGGTTGTGGTGAGTTCATTTTCATTTGTCCCCAGAAACTTTTTCATTTCTTCCCTAATTTCTATCTTGACCCATTCGTTGTTTAATAGCATGCCATTCAGTCTCCATTATTTTGGGTGTTTGGGGTTTTTCCTGCGAGGTTAGTTTCCAATTTCAGTCCCTTGTGATCAGAGAAAATGCTTGGTATGATTTCTATTTTCCTAAATTTGTTGAGTCTCATTTTGTGTGCTATCATTTGGTCTATCTTTGAAAATGTTCCATGTGCATTTGAAAAGAAAGTGTATTTAGTTTCTTTAGGATGAAGGGCTCTATATATATCAGTCAAGTCCATTTCATCTAGAGTGTCATTTAATGCTGCAGTATCTTTGTTGATATTTTGTTTGGAAGGTCTGTCCATTTTTGACAGTAGGGTGTTAAAATCCCCTACTATAATTGTGTTGCTGTCAATATCTTTCTTGAGGTCCTCTAGGATTTTCTTCATGTATTTGGGTACCCCTGAGTTGGGCGCATATATATTTACAATATTGATGACTTCTTGGTGGATTCTTCCCTTGAGTAATATGAAGTGACCTTCTGGATCTCTCTTTATGGCTCCCTTTTTGAAGTCTATTTTGTCTGATATGAGAATTGCTATCCTGGCTTTTTTTTCTTGTCCATTTGCTTGGAAAATTTGGTTCCATCCTTTCACTTTTAGTCTGTGGTGGTCTTTTGACCTGAGGTGGGTCTCTTGTAGGCAGCATACGTGTGGGTCATGCTTTCTTATCCATTCAGCTATTCTATTTCTTTTAATTGGTGCACTTAATCCATTTACGTTTAAGGTTATTATTGACAGGTACTTACTCATTGCCATTTATGCACCTGTGTTCCTCTCAGTCTCTCTATTTTCCTTTCTTTCCTTAAAGCAGCCCTTTTAGTAATTCTTGTAGAGCTGGTTTGGTGGAAGCGTATTCTTTTAGACTTCTTTTGTCTTGGAAGCTCTTTATTTGGCCTTCTATCTTGATTGAGAGCCTTGTTGAGTACACTAGCCTTGGTTGTAGGCCTCTTTTTCTCATTACTTGAAATATTTCTTGCCATTCTCTTCTTGCTTGGAGTGTTTCCATTGAGAAGTCAGTAGCCAACATCATTGGGACCCCCTTGTATGTTACTTCCTTTTTCTTTCTTGCTGCCTTTAGGATTTTCTCTTTGTCTTGGAGTTTTGCCATTTTAATGATGATGTGTCTTACAGTAGGCCTCTTTGGATTCCACCTGCTTGGGACTCTCTGCGATTCCTGGATTCGTGTGACTTTCTCTTTTCTCAACTTAGGAAACTTTTCCATTATTTCTCTTTCAAGTAGGTTTTCTATCCCTTGTTCTTCTTCTTCTCCTTCTGATATTCCTATTATTCGGATATTATTATGTTTCATGATGTCTTGCATTTCTCTTAAATTCTCCTCATTTTTTTCTGATTCTCTTTTCCATTATTTGGTGTGTCTGGGAGATTCTTTCTATTCTGTCTTCAGTCTCACTTATGCGATCTTCCGCCATATCAATTCTATTCTTCATACTTTCTACTATGTTCTTTAGTTCAGAAATTGTATTCTTCATTTCCTCTTGGCTTTTACTGATGGTTTCTATTTCCTTTTTCATGTTGGTATAGTTTGCAGAGAGTTCATTGTAGCTTCCCTGTAGTTTCTGGTATCTCCTTGTAAGCTCTTTGAATTTCCTGATAACCAGTGCTTTGAATTCTACATCTGATAGTTTACTTGCCTCTGTTTCATCTAACATTCTTTCTGATGCTTCCTCCTTTTCTTTCATTTGGGTATTGTTTCTTTGTCTTCCCATTGTTTGTGATACTCTTCTTGTTGACCTCAGCTTCTTAAATTGATCTGTTCTGGTTCTCTGTGTTTATGTTTGAACTTCTGTGGTAGGATACCTGTGTAATTCAGTGGTGCAGTCTCCTGCAGGTATCTTGGTGTTCTCCTCTTTCACCTACTCTTTTATTGTGCGTATGTGATCAGTTAGAGGTGGAGGCAAAATGGTTTATGATAGCAGAAGATTATTTTATGTTATTTACAGACACCGTCAGCAAAGAAATAGACAATGTTTAGGCTGTGTATAGAGTTAACTGTGTTCTTCTACCCAGATTGCCACTTTTAGGAAAGGATGGACATAAGTTAAGTCTCTTGTTGGGAAGGGGGAGCTTGTGAGTTGTATCTAGAAAGCAGTGAGGTTGCGGGTGGTCAGTTTTGAGGTAAGGTGAGTGTACAGGTTAGTAACTGGTTGTAGTGTGTGAGTAAATAGAGTAATAGAATTCAAGAACCTGTAAGGTGGTCTAAGGTCGGAGAGGTGTGTTATGAAGTATTACCATTGTATAGAACAGGTCTTATTTACAATAATATTAGAGCAACACTCACGTGATAGACTTTATGTGATCTGTCTAAATGGGGGTTATGGAGCTTGGGTAGTATGGCAAAGGAAAGCAAGTGAAGTATAGAAAATTAGCAATACACTGTGGAGGAAAGAGCAGTGGGAACCTGTCAGGTAGTACAATATAACCAGCCAGGACTAAGAAACCTGTACAGAAAGAGGAGGGATACAAAGATATTCTTAAAATTAAAAAAGAAGTAAGAGTAATGCAAAAAATAATAATACACCGAAAAGAAAACTAAGCAACACACAAACAAACAATCCAACACACACACACACACACACACACAAAAAAGTCAGGAGAAAAGAGGAATAAGCAGAAAATTTGGGAAGAACAGAAGGACTAAAACTGGACAAAAAGAAAAAGAAATGAGGGGCAGAGTATTGAAAGATAGAGCAAGAATACAGTTTAAAAGATATAAGATTACTTAAAAAAGAAGTTGAGAGAAAAAAGGGGAAGAGGAAAAAAACCACTCACACACACACACACACACACACATTTAAAAAAAAATAAAAACCACCCTTTCTTTGTCGGTTTCAAACTGTCCAAACCAGTTTTTCTGTTGTGGCCGGCCAGGTCTCTCTGAGGGCAGGTATGTAGGCACGCACAAGCCAGGCTACCCGATTGGGATGTGGGCACCCACACTCCTGGGAGGCTGCCTGTGTCCTGCGGTATCTGGCAATGTCCTTCTCAGTCCTGTGGTGGGACCCAGGTGTTTCCACCCCTCCCCTGGATGGCTGCTGGGTGGTTGGGCCATGAGGCAAGCTGCTGTCACAGAGCACTTCAGTTCACTTTCCAATAGAGACTTCTCCACAAAGCCTGCCTCTCAGCCCAGCCCAATCCCAAAAGATTGGAAATGAGAGTGTCCTTCTTAAATCCCCCGGGCTGGCGGCCTGGTGGGCTGGCAGGCTGACGACCACAGAGTCTGCAGTTGAATAGGGTCCTCCACCCTTGCCACCCTTTACGTTAACTTAAGCCCACGGGTCTCTGCCTGGTATTAACCTGCCTGCCTAGACGGGGAGGGGGTAGTCAGTTCTCTCCCACGGACCCTGTAGCAGGCCCATGGCTCCCACGGAGTCTGTTGCCGGTCCACCACGTGCCGGACCTCTGGAGTTCCCTCTGCCACTGGCGCCCTGGCCCTGTTCAGACAAGGCCTCTCTTTCCCACTGATGGTGCCGACCCAGACTGCCCGCAGCTTCTCGTCCGTACTCACGCACCGCCGGAGGGAGGTCGCTGCCTTGGGTGCGCAGCAGATGCAGTCTGAAGCCTAGGAGGCTGCGGGCACAGCTGTTTTGTCCTCACTCACCTTCTGGAGTCCTCGCAGACCTGCAGCTGTCTGGTTCCTCTGTCACACTCTCTGGTCTCTTATTTTCATAAATGTTGGGGAATTGTTCGTTGATTATGCTGTTCTTCGGTAGATCCACCTGGATTTTCTACCAGATGCACAGGATCTGGGTTCCCTCCATGCTACTCTGTCGCCATATTCCTGACTTCCTAGATTTAATATTTTTGTATTAGTTTCAGGTGTATAGCAGAGTTGCTAGAAAACTGATAAAATATGAGAAGCTATATTCAAACCTGAGCTTTGATGTTTGTAAAATAAGGCTATGAACTACTTTGTGTAGATTATATATGGGAGAATAAAGCATTAAAATGTTTTGAAATATGTAAAACCTTGAAAATTCTAAGTTATATTAATCTCTTTTTTTGAGAGTTCTCCCAACTAAGTTTTTTAAAATTACTCTATTGTTCAATTACAGTTGTCTGCATTTCCCCCCACCACTCCTCTCCACCCCAGCCAAACCCACCTCCCTCCCTTGTTTCCACCCTCCCCCTTCGTTTTGTCCATGTGTCCTTTATAATGACACATAATCAACAAAAGAAAAAAGCAAACAAGACTTCCGCCAAGATGGAGGCATAGGTGGAAACACTGTGCCTTCTCCCGCAACCAAGTTTGAACACAACAAAGGTTTGGAGAACTAGGACACACCCAAAGACCAGAAAATGGAATTATACGGAAGTCTGACAACTACGAACTGTTCAATGCGGATGGTAAGAGAGGCGGAGCCAGCAGCGGAGCTGGGTCAGGCAGGACAGATCCCCCGACCTAGGCGCGCAGGCAGCCCGGAACCAGTCGGGGTGTGGGGCAGACTGATCACGGTCACACATTCACGCACAGTGAGATGCACCACACAGGCCCCAGGGGGCGAACCCAGTGGTGGAGGGCTGACGGTGGTGGCACACTCGCATGCAGTGGAACGAAACTCATGGGCCTGTTGACGGTGGTGGCTCTTTGACCCTGCCCCCACATACAACGTCACAACCCAGCGACTTAGTTACCTGTTCTAGTGAGCCCCTTAGGCCTCTGATCTGGCCTCTGAACAGGCACAGACAGCCCAAAAGATGGTGCAAGAAGAACTCAAAGTCCCACAGCCAATAACTCTAAGTGACCGAGAAATTGCCAGCCTCTCAGAAGCACAATTCAAGACACTGTTTATCAGGATGCTCACAGAACTGGTAGAGTATAGTCACAAATTAGAGGAACACAGTCACAAATTAGAGGAACATATGAAGGCTAAACTAATTGAAATGAAGGGAGATGCACAGGAAATCAATAGTGATGGAAAGGAAACTGGGACTCAAATCAATGTAATGGACCAGAAGGAAGAACAAAACATCCACCAGAAAGGAATGAAGAAATGAGAATTCAAAAAAATGAGGAAAGGCTTAGGAACCTCCAGGACATCTTTAAACGTTCCAACATCCGGATTATAGGGGTACCAGAAGGGGGAAAGAAACAGCCACTAGTGGAAAACTTATTTGAATAAATAATAAAGGAGAACTTCCCCAGTCTGGCAAAGGAAATAGACTTCTAGGAAATCCAGGAAGCTCAGAGAGTGCCAAAGTAGTTGGACCCAAGAAGGAACACACCAAGGCACATCATAATTACATTAGCCAAGACCAAAATGAAGGAGAGAATCCTAGAAGCAGCAAGGGATAAGGGGACAGTCACCTACAAAGGAGTACCCATCAGACTGTCAGCGGATTTCTCAAAAGAGACCTTACAGGCAAGAAGGGGCTGGAAAGAAGTATTCCAAGTCATGAAATCCGAAGACCTATAGCCAAATTGCTTTATCCAGCAAAACTTTCATTTAGAATGGAAGGACAGATAAAGTGCTTCTCAGATAAGGTCAAGTTCAAGGAGTTCATCATCACCAAGCCCTTATTATATGAAATGCTAAAGGGACTTATATAAGAAAAAGAAGATGAAAAATATGAACAGTGAAAGTACAGCAAACACACAGTTATTAACAACCACACCTAAAACAAAAGCAAACCAAGAGGACAGCTAGATCAGGAGTGGAACCATAGAAATGAAGACCACATGGAGGGTTAGAAATAGGGTGGGGGGAGGAGGAGAAGGGGGAAAAGGCACAGAAAATATCATAGATGGTAGGTAGAAAATAGATAGAGGGGAGGGCAAGAATAGTGCGGGAAATATAGAATCTAAAGAATTTGAGACACGTGGTTATAAACTAAGGGGGGGGAATGGTGGGGGAGGGAGTGTGCGGGTAGAAGGGAATGAAGGGGGAGAATAGAACAACTTTAATGGTATAATCAATAAAATATATTTTTTAAAAAAGCAAACAAAATATGAATTCCTTAAATTTGAAGTAAATCTCTAAAATAAAGATGAAAGGAAAAAATACTGCAGAATGTTTTTCTTTTTTTTATAAAGATTTTATTTATTTATTTATCTTTAGAGGGAAAGGAGAGAAGGAGAGAAACATCAATGTATGGTTGCCTTTTGTGCATCCCCTGCTGGTAGTTAGCCTGCAAGGAACCGACCTGCAACCCAGGCATGTGCCCTGACCGGGAATCGAACCGCGATTGTCTGGCTCGAAGGCCCGCGCTCAATCCACTGAGCTACGCCAGCCAGGGCTCAGAATGTTTTTCTTTCATTCTTTTTTACTGATGTTCAAGTACAGTTGTCTCCGTTTTCCCACCATCACTTTCAAGGAACATGTATGAAAGACCCATGGACAAAGCCAAAGGTGGGTAGGATTGAGGGTGTAGAATTCTTTATTGCTTTACTCTGCCTGAATTTCCTCTGTAGCAATTTGGTTAACTGATGTGTTTCTTGATGTCACTAGAGGGTGGTCTGATCTCCTCCAAATTGGAAATGAAAGCATATAGGATATAGAAAAGCATTTTGATCATAAAGCACATTTACTATACATCTTGATGTGTGATTCTGTTACTTCCTGACCCTGTTAGCTTTTCTAACGTGCCTTTCCCTTTGCCCTGCTGAGTTTCTGTTTTGTAATGAAATCTGTCTGTTATGTCTCTATGTGCTATGTACATACAGTAGTAAAAGTAAGTCTATGGGAATTTAATAATGCAGATTTTTAACTTTGACTTAATTCTTAGTTTCAAATGAATGTGGTAGTAAACCAACATAATGTTTGTGGGGGGTGGTTTATAATTAACAACATGTAATGTTACTTTACAAAAGCACAGACAATTTATGAATTTGTGAGTGGATTGGAGATTATTCTAAATTATTGAAGAAGCTAAATTATAAAATGTTTGTGGTTTTAGAATTGTAGCTTTATTACTTTAAAAAGAAATAAAACAAATTCCAGTAAACATGAAGTAAGAGATCTCAGGTTTACCAACTCCATTCCCCTTCCCCAGCATACACACCCACTCACAACTTAAACAATATAAAATCAGACAGAAAGAAAAACAAACAAGGAAAGCTCATGGCTGCATTAGCTAAAAGCTTAGAGGGAGTTCCAAGACTGCACAAAAAGGAAATAAACCCAAGCAGAGCCTAAATTCTTTCTGAGCTCAGAACAGAAATGAAGGCTCAGTGGCCAGGACACCTGAAATGTACAGGGCAGGAAACCATAAAGGAGGGGGCTGTAGGGCTAGCTGTGGAAGGGTCACCATGAGGCTCCAGCTGAACACTGATCTGTGTATGCATGAGAGGAAGTGATTCAATACCAAAGAAAGAATAACTAGGAAAGATAATGTAGTGAAATCCCCAGCATCCACACAAGGCTGGGAGTAGTTCATTGTTCCACTTGGTTGGTAAAGCCACCACAAGGAACATGCCTTAGCAGTGTGGCTAAATTCCTTGTGGATTAAAGGACTTTCGGGTTCTAATTTAACAAAGTTTAAAAGTTTTAAAATAATCTACCTGATATCAAGTAATATATTATAGTCTATTAAAATAATCCAACATTATTTAAAGGAATACAACAAAATCCAGCAGCCAGCTATGTAATATATTCACAATATCTGCCATCTAATTGAAAACTAGCAAACATACAAAAAAAAAGGAGCATGTGACTGATAACAAGGAGAAGGACATAAAAACCTATCCTGTATTATTCTCTTTCTAAAAACTTTTAGAGCTCTAACTGGTGTGGCTTAGTGGACTGAGTGCCAGCCTGCAAATCAAAGAGTTGCCAGGTCAATTCCCAGTCTAGGGCATATGTCCTAGGGCCAGGTCCCCAGTAAAGGACACACTAGAGGCAACCACACATTGATGTTTCTCTCCCTCTCTTTCTCCTCCGCTTCCTCTCTCTAAAACCAAATGAATAAAATCTTTTTAAAAATTCTAGAACAGGTAAAACTATCATTTCAGAAAATGACCAGGGGTTGCCAGAATCTAGGAATTGGGAGGCAGTGGGGGGACAAGGATGGGGATTACCTGTGAATGGGCACCAGAGAATCTCGGAAATATTCTATATCTTGAATGTAGTTGTGGTTACAGGACTATATAGTATGGTAAAACTTATGAAAATGCACTCAGAATTGTAGTTTTATTTCATAAAAAGTTATACTTTAGTAAAGTTGATTTAAAAACATTGAATTAAATGTGAGCTCCAAAACAATATTTCAATAGAAAGGTAATAATCACATGTAAACAAAATAACTTATTTTATGTGTTTACTTGGTGCTTATGAAATGCTTGAGTATCCTTATCTATTTTTAACCCTAATTGATAAACATGGTAAACTTTAGTATAATCACTGACATCATAAATTCAAAAGTTGTTTAAGTTAAAAAGACACACCGATTGTGTTAAAGTTCACTGAGAGTGACTGATAGCCGATTTTTTTAATTGGTAAAAAAAATTCAAATATCAGTTCTAATGATTGTTTACCTTACTTTTGAATAACACTAAACTCTTTTCAGTTCACTTATATTTCACTTTTTACAGCTTTTTTCATTGTGTATTAGTTTGAAATATAATAAAAATACCTACAAATTATGATCTACTATAAGCACATTTAATTAATTCTATTCTTTCATATTAAAATCATGACTCACTATTAGTGCTTCATTTAGTCTAGTCAGTTGTGTTATTAACATACTCAGCTAGGGGTTGGGGAGTAAAGAAAAGAAAAAGAGTTTCTAGTCAATGGACAAAATCAGAGTTACCAGGAATTTGTCCAACCAAATTAAAATTCTCCCCAACTGAAGCAATGAGATATTGAAGAATAACAACATGGGCAAGCATCAAGTGATAGGTAATTCTTACTTATCTTCTACTACATAGAGGTACTTTAGAAATATAAGGCTTTGCTAACCAGAGTAAATTACTCTGTTTATCCTACTTCCTATAAACTTGCAGCCCTTTCTTCTGACACACAGCAAAGATATTCTTTGTGGCACATTCAAGATTTTTTCCTTCTGTTCTCCACTCAGAATTTCTCTAGCACTTCCTTCTATTGGGACCTGCATTCTCTGAATTTGCTTGCAGACCATAATTTGAAGTAATAGAAATAGGCATATGATTGTCATTTGTCAACTGAGTTGAGGCCAATAGTAGGATGGATGGGGATTTTAAAAATATTCTGATGATTGTTTTTATGGGTGTGGTATTCATGATATTCAGAATACCCCTACTCTCAAGTATACAAGGTATGGGTTGGTAGGGAAAGCACTTTTGGGCCATGCTAGAAGTCTGTGTACCATTGAGTTTGGAACATACTTGGCTTACAGTTTCAATTATTGTTTCTGACTTACAAGGTCTGTTCAGAGGGTATCCAGCCATGTAATATGAAAAATAGAGACATCTATTGAAGAAGATACAAAATACAAGAAACATTGTACATAGGATAATAATCCCTCAGTTCCCTTCAAAGTAGGCACCTTGGGGCCTCACACAGTTCTCCCAATCACCATCAGCCACCCCATTATGTTTTCCTTAATTTCACCACCAGTTTGAAATCTCTTCCCTTTTAAAGCTGATTTTAATTTTAGGGAAAGCCAGAAGTGTCAGGGTGCCAAATCTGGGCTGTAGGGGAGCTGAGTCACCTGGGTGATATGATGTTTTGCTAAAAAACTCTATATAACACGTGATACATTAGTGGGCACACTGTCGTGATGAAATTACCAATTTTCAGTTGCCCATATCTGCAGTCTTCTCAATCATTCAAATGGTTTCTGCATAGGAATGTTGAAGCTTAACACAAAATTTTATGATTTGTTGCTCTACTTTTTTAGTCATTTTGAAAGTGACGGCCACACGATACACATGCTCAGTACATCTACCTCCTTCACTGACTAGTACAGTGAAGTCATCAATGTTCACACATGTGAATTCCAGTCTACTCTCCTTAGCTGCAATGTTATGTCAATGTTGTGCAAACTGTTCCTCTTATATTAACAATGGCCAGACCTTTTCTGGACAGACCTTGTACTTTTCCAATAATACCCTGTCATCTTATTTCTGAAACTTCTTATGTTAGGTTTTCCCACATGCCCCATTTTATTTTGCTATTTTCTATTATTTTCCATGTTTTTCATCTTTGTCCTGAAGGTCTAGTATTTTTACTTCCCTAATATATGGAACACTATCTCTTGTGTCTAATCTGCTATTAAACTCATCGATAAAATTACAGGTTTTACTTATTTTATTTATTTTTATGTGTAGAACCCCCTTTTCTAAAACAATATAGAATATTCTAAATGTGTTTTTTGTAATGATTATGTAATTGGTTCTTCATTTTCTAATCAAATCTGGTATGGTTGTACTTAGTGATGACACTTCCTATTCATTTGTCGTATTTCTGTTTGTTTTTGTCACTCTTAAACAAGTTTAGCATGAATATCAAATTACTACTGATAAAAAATTGAACCTGAAAGTAGTTTTTATTACTGAATACCATCTTTAGTACTATTTTTGTAATATGTACAATATTTACAAATGTATACTTATACGTATTATGCTACATTTTTGTTTTATACATGTCTTTCAAAAAACTAAGAAAAATTAGAGCTCTGGCTGGTGTAGCTCAGTGGACTGAGTGTCAGCCTGTGAACCAAAAGGTCAGTGGTTTGATTCTCAGTCAGGGCACATGCCTGGTTTGTGGGCCAGGTCTCCAGTTTGGGGTTGTGCAAAAGGCAACTGATTGATGTTTCTCTCTCTCTTTTCATTAAAAATAAATGAAAACTTAAAAAATAAAAAAGGTAAAGTTAAAATAAAGAAAAATTTCAAATTTATTTATTTTTATATTACTGTACATTCAAATTTTCATAACTTCCAATTTTCCTATAAAATTGACATGCTGACATAATTTCCCTTCATTTGAAAAACTTCCTTTAGCATTTCTTATAATGCAAATATGTTGCTAAAAATATTTTAGCTCTTGTTTACTGGAAAATATTTTTGTTAAAACTCTCCATGAAGCTTACTCTCATTGAATGTGAAACTCTTGCCTGTTTTTTAACTTCAATTTTGTTATTTTAAAGTCTTCTGTCTCTATAACTATCACTATTTAGTAATTGTTTCCTTGCATGCAGCATGTCATTTCTTTTCTTGCTCTTTTCAAATTTTGTCATTATCTTTAGGCTTTAAGCAGTTTGACTATAAAAATTTTAAAGGTGATTTTTTGTTGTTTATATTTTCATTGGGGACTGTTGTGCTTTTTGTATCTGTAAGTTATTTTTATAACATATTTAGAAACTCTCTTGCTATTATTTCTTCAAATACTTTATTCTTCCTTTGCTTCTTTCTCTTCTCCTTCTAAAACCCTAATTAACTTATTTCATACAGATAATATTAGCTGTATAAAATAAGTCTCAGATTATACCTATAAATTTTTATAAAAGATTTCTCATACTAACCAATTTCTATCTTTAAGAATACCAAGTCTCTCTTTTGCCACCCTAACATGCCATTGATCTCATCTAGTAAATTTTTAGTTATTAGTTTTTCAGTTCTAGAATTTTAATTTTTAATAGATTTCACTTAACTGTGAGGTCTTGCTGTCCTTCCATTCATTTATAATACACAGGGTGAGGCAAAAGTATGTTTACAGCTCTTTGTATGGAAAATATTATAATAATTAAAAAATAATAATATAAGAATAAACTGTTTTGCATACTCACCACTATGAAACTACTTTTGTCCCACTCTGTATATTCTTTTTGTATTTTTTTATTTTTGAATGTATACACATGTGTATTGCATAATAGCTGCTTTGAAATCTGCATCTAGGCCCACTTAAAGAGAGTCTCCATTGACTGCATTTTCCCTAAGTATAGGTACCACATCTGGTGATTTGTTTTGTATTGCAGGCTTTATAATTTGGGGTTGAAAACTGGACATAGTAGAGTGGTGTAGATCATACATTGTAGCAACTCTGTATTCTGTTGTGTTCTGGTGGCCATTTTAGCTCAAATTTAAACTTTGTTTCCTTCTCCCTCCTCTAAGCTTGCAGCTATCATACCTCAGATCTGTTTTTATGGCTCTCAACTGCTGTTTTTGTAGCTCAATCCTCTGGGGGAACTTCATTAGGCCTGTGTTTATTTCATGGTCAGCAATGGATGTGAGTAAACTTATGTTTGGGGGCTTACTCTCTCTGTGGTTTTCCTGCTAATTTCCAGCTGTTCTGCAATCCTACTTTTGCCCTTTGACTTATCAGGCCTGTAAAGATTCAGATGTCTTCTTTCTGGACTAGGTACAGTGTTAGGTGCATTCAGTTAAAAAGCAGCAAACTCACAATTATTACCAAAGTACGTCTTTCAAGGGTAGATTCTTCTATAGTAGCAGTCTGCTTTTCCGGTGTCTTCCTTTGTGTACCACTGATTTTTGATAGCTATGGATTTAGGTAGATTTTATACTCAGATTTGGGATATTACTCCTTTGCAGCTCTCCTGCTGTTAGAATTCCCCCTACCAAATATTCAGCTGCTTTTCTGGTCCTGAACTTTGATATCCACCTGGCCAATTAAGGCTGATTTCTAGCTGCCATTTCTTCTCTAGGTCACCACAGAGATTGCTGAGCACTCTAGGACAAGTCAGCTACAAATGCACAATTAATATGGATTATATATATATATATATATATATATATATATAATCCACATTTATCACTGTTAGCTGCATGATTACTTCGTCATGCTGCTATCATTGGCACTCTCTCTGGTTTAACCACAAGTTCTTGGCAATCACCTTTTTTCACCTTATATTTTATTAAATTTATTGGGGTGAAATTGGTTAATAAAATTGCATATGTTTCAGGTGCACAGATATATTGTATTGTGTGTTCACCGCCCCAAGTCAAGTCTCCTTCCATCGACATTTATCTCCCCTTTACCCTCTTCTACCTCTCCCCATCACTCTTCAAGGATTGAAATAAGTCAGTTATAGGAAGGCAAGTATATATGATTTCATTTACATGTGGAATATAATGAACAAAATAAAGTAACAAAGTGGAGACAGACTCATAGATGGAGAACAGACTGACAGCTGTCAGCGGAGAGGGGATTGGAGGATAAGTAAGAAGAGATTAAACAAAGAAAAAAAAGACTGTTGGCAACCACTTTTTATTTGACTTTTCTTCCTCTTAGCTTACACTGCTTAAAGACTGATGAATTAAAGAATTAACGAAAAGAGAAAAGTGATTCAGATAATCAGATTTTTTCTCTGTCCTGTCTCTGGACACCTGAACTATCATTTTTCATCTCACATCCCACATAGCTGCTTGAAATATCTTCTCAGCTCTCCTTCCTTTTAGCATCTACCTTATTCTGAGATCTTTGCCCCTCTGACCATAAAACTAATGAATTTTCCAATGCTCCAAGGGAAAAAGTAGCATAGTGTGTCAGGCTTACTCACTGAATCTCCTTTGTCTCTTCCATAATGACCCCTTGGTGTTTATAGTTTTTCTCAGTGGGAGGATGGTTCTGTTAAAAGTGAAATTTCTACCACATTGTTGTGAACTATCTTCTTAGATGCAATATTTGTTTCTTCTATTTATATTTTCTAAATCAGGAAAGCATAGAAATGTTGTCTCTTTTTCTGTTCATACCATTTTAGGTTATAGTGGTATGAGATTGTCAAATGTACACACGCAGGTAAGTATTACCACACCAAATGTGTAGAAAACTTCCATGTTCCCGAAACGTTCCTTGATGCCCATTTGCAGTCAGTTTTTATCCAAACCTGCCCTGAGAAACTAATGATATAGTCAATATCAATGAAGAGAATTTTTGCAGGAAATTCCTATAAATCAGTTCATGCAATATTTGATCATTTGTTTCTGTCTCTCACTTAGGTTCATCCATATTGGGTTATGTATCATCCGTTCCTTCATGCTTTTTGAGTACTATTTTGTGGTCAGCGACAGGGCTCAGAAATATTGTATTAAATTCATTCTTAAATATTTAACATATTATGCTAACATTTTATTTTGCACTTCTACTATTAAAAAGCTAGTATACAAAGTTCTGATACAAAAATCTAATTTTGTATCAGAGTTTTTGCTATATCACGGGATTTTGTATACTTCACTGGTGAGTACCCATATAGAATTTTATATGGTGTTAAAATTACATAGGTTTAAGAATGTAGAAAGTGTTTAAGAGCATATGAAGTGTTTATAAGAGTGTGGGAAAGGTTAATAAGAGAGTGAGAAAGTTTATAGGGGTGTGGGAAGGGTTTATAAAGCCTTGAAATATATATAAATAATAAAATAAATATAATACCACTACTTAGTGGATTTTCACCTATTGCGAGGGTCTCTGGAACATAACTCCCACAATAGGTGAGGGATCACTGTATACCTTAAGTATTTGCATTTTCTCAAATCATTAATAGTTCTAAGTAAATAACTAGTTACAATTAGTTACAATCACAAGCAAACCTAATCTTTGATGTTCAGAAGAAAATAGTGATGTGTAACATGTCCGGTTATTGACCTTATGTGTTTGCTTTATGAGATAATGTCTAATCTGTTTTACATTTTCATGGCTTTGACAGGAAAAGCCTTTAACATCAAGCAATCTGTTATTGAAAATGCAGAATCAAAAGAAATTCTACTATAATAAAATTATGGTGGGATTTAAAAGAAATGATCAACTATAGTAATTTTTTTCATATTTTTCTCCCCTTTATTCCCCTCTGCCCTATATCTCCCTCCCACCATCATTCCCCCACATTAGTTCATGACCATGAGTCATATATATACATTCTTTGGCTTCTCCATTTCCCATATGTTTCTTAACCTCTCCCTGACAATTTTCTGCCTACTATTTATGCCTCATATTCCCTGTACCTTTTCCTCTCTTCTCCTCTCTCCCTCCCCCACTGATAACCCTCCATGTGATCTCTATTTCTGTGCATCTATTCCTGCTGTAGTTGTTTGCTTAGTTTATTATTATTATTTTTTGTTTTATTTTTGTTATTCTTGTTATTTTGGTTGTTGATAGTTGTTCATTGTTATTTTACTGTTTGTATTTTTGATCTTCTATTTCTTAGATAAGTTCCTTTAACATTTCATATAATGAGGGTTTTGTGATGATAAACTACTTTAATTTGACCTTATCTGGGAAGCACTTTATCTATCTGCTCTTCCATTCTAAATGATAGCTTGGATGTAGGTCCTTACCTTTTACAACTTGGAATACTTCTTTCCAGCCCCTTCTTGCTTGTGAGGTTTCATTTGAGAGATCAGCTGATAGTCTTATGGGAACTCCTTTGTAGGTAACTCTCTCCTTTTCTCTTGCCGCTTTTAAGATTCTCTCCTCATCTTTGATCTTGGGTAATGTAATGATGATGTGCCTTGGTGTGTGCTTCCTTGTGTCCAACTTTTTTGAGACTCTCTGAGCTTCAGGACTTCCTGGAAGTCTATTTCCTTTGCCCGATTAGGGAAGTTCTCCTTCATTATCTTTTCAAGTAAGTTTTCAGTTTCTTGTTCTTCCTCTTCTCCTTCTGGCACCCTATGATTTCAATGTTAGAACATTTAAAGTTGTCCCAGAGTTTCCTCAGCCTCTCCTGGGTTTCTTTTCTTTCTTTCTTTCTTCTTTTTTTTTTTTTTGAATTCTTGTTTCTTCATTGTGTTCCGGTTGAATGCTTATTTCTTCTTTTTGCTCCAAACCGTTGATTTGACTCTTGGTTTCTTTCCCTTCACTGTTGATTCCCTGTACATTTTCTTTTATTCCACTTTTCATAGCCTTCACTTTTTCCTCTATTTTGAGACCATACTCAACCATTCCTTTGAGGATCCTGATTACCAATGTTTTAAACTCTTCATTTGATGGGTTGGCTATCTCTTCATGGCTCACTTGGATTTTTTCTGGAGCTTTGATCTGTTATTTCATTTGGCCTTATTTTTTGTCTATGTGTGCTCTTAGTAAAGGGTGGAGACTTAGGTGTCAACTGTAATAAATTAAAAGAAATTATCAACTATGAAATTATAAACTATAATAAAATTATTGTGAATTTTCCTCTGACTTTAGTGTAATTACAACTAAGACACTGGTTTTTTAACTCATCTGAACTCCATAAATATTTTATATGGTATTTTTGTCTACTTCTAAGAAAGTTTGTCACCCTTTAACAGTAATCAAAATTTTGAGTCCCAGGCATCTATGTTACTGAAAGTGGATTTTTCTTTTTCTTTAACTAACTGAGGTGAAGATTGATTGTGAGAGCTAGTTAGTAGTCAGAATTATGCTGACCTGTTGGGACAAGATGTTGGAGCTGTCTCTCATGCTGTGTTAAAAAAATCTGGATACCACTGATAAATAGGTTTGGGAAGAACATATGGTTCTCATTTGAAATATTGCAAATATCATCATGATTAAGACAGAAATTTTAAGAAAGGCCAAAATGTTTTATGTTTTTACTATAATATCAGACAGAAAAAAAATGCATACTAAACTAAGAATTGAAGTGTCTCATTTATAGAAATTTTTATTTTGTATTATATTTTTCTTTTGGTTTTACTTTAAAGAAACAATACAGAAATACTGCTGTTCTTTTCTTTTATTTGACAAATAAAATCAAACAAAAGTTGAAAATAAAATACATATTAAAAACAATGATAAATTTATGAACTTTTACTTTTAATAAAACCTTTCATTTGGAATTTCAAAGTTATTTTTTTGTTACATAATCCTGTTGATTAGGAATAAATGTGTACCTACTTTCTAATTAGACTGTAATAAACCTACAATCTTCTATCTCCATAGAACAGATGTAAGGGGGGTTCTAGTAAGAGCTGTTAGATTAATCCAGCTACTTACAATATGTGCTGTGTTTGTCCATTGTCAAAAAAGTCTGAGGATATATGAGCCAGCTGGCATAGAATTGGAAATTGGGCATCTCTCAGTCATTTAGGACTATGTCTATGAGATTTTTATCAACTGTACTTTCAAAATGCTGAACAATGAAAAACTCTACCTTGTCTACCCCGCAGATTTTTTTAACACCTTTAAAAAAATCCTCACCTAAGCGTATGTTTATTGATTTTAGAGAGACAGAGAAGAAACATTGTTATGAAAGAGCAACATTTCTCAGCTGCTTCCCATGCACACTATGACTGAGCATTAAATTTTCAGCCTAGTTATGTGTTCTGATAAGGAATTGAACCTTCTAAAGTGTATGGTAAAATGCCTCAACCAACTAGCCACTGGGCCAAGGCAGTTGTCCTACAATTTTTCCCAGCGCTGATATCTTTAAACATTTTCTGCTTAAAGTATCTCTTCTAGTTCATATTACTCTATTCCCTAAAACAAGTCATTTACTTATACTTAAAAAATAAAATCTTAAGAGAAAGAAACATCTATTGACTCTATACTTTTACTGGTTAAGGAGCCTTAGACTGTAATTTTATCATAGCTTCCGATCTAAAAAAATTAACTTTAAAGTAAATAATACAGTAAAGATATTCATGTCAAAAGTTAATTATTCATAACTGTGGTTCTATATTGTTCATTACTTTACTTTGTTTATTAGGTTCCTCCGCTAGGTGAGATCATATGGTGTTTGTCTTTCACCTACTGGCTTATTTCACTTAACATAAGATTCTCCAGTTCCACTGCAGGCATGGAAACATGAAACAGACTGACAGTGACCAGAGGAGAAGGGGGAAATGGTGGAAAGAAGGAAAAGAGACTGCTCAAATAACATGTATGAATAACCTATGGATACATGCAACAGTGTGGGAATTGACTGTGGAAGTGGGGGTTGGGATGGGTGAAGGAAGGCAAAGGGGGAAAATTGGGACAACCGTAATAAAATATAAAAATGATTTAAAAGGGAGGAAGAGTTAAGTATTCATTTTGTTAACTTCATAATATTGTTTTTAAAATGAAAGACCAAAAAATTAAGAATAACCTAATTAAATTTTTTTCATCATTTGAATAATTTATGTTACATTCGCCCATTAGGAAAAGGACCTAGTTTTTAATCATCAGGAATAATCTGGATTATCTGTTCTAAGAAATCCAAGAAGATGGAAGACTCCCAAACTCTTTTTAAGAAGCCAGCATCATCCTAACCTTAAAGCCAGAGGAAAACACAACAAAGAAAGAAAACTTCAGGTCAATATCATTGATGAATGAATATACATGCTAAAATCCTGAACAAAATACTGGCAAACTGCATCCAGTAATACATGAAAAAGATCATACCTGATGACCAAGTGGGATTCATCCCAAAGATGCAAGGATGATACAATATTCACAAACCAATAAGTATAATACATCACATAAACAAAGGCAAGGACAAAAATCACATGATCATATCACTAGATGTGGAAAAAGCATTTGATAAGGTACAGCACCTATTCATGAAAGAAACACTCAGCAAGGTGGGAATAGAGGGAGCATTTTTCAATGTAATAAAGGCCATGAATGAAAGACCTACAGCCAACATAATAGTCAATGGGCAAAAACTAAAAACTTTCCCACTAAGATCAGGAACAATACAAGGTTGTCCATATTCACCACTTCTATTCAACATAGTGTTAGAAGTCTTAAACACAGCAATCAGAGAAAAAAGGAAAATAAAAGGAATCCAAATTGAAATGGAGGAAGCAAAACTGTCATTTGCAGATGACATCATAGTGTACATAGTGTACACTAGTGTACATAGTGCACATAGGAAATCCTATTGACTCCACCCAAAAACTGCTTGACCTAATAAATGAATTTGGCAAAACAGCAGGATACAAAATCAATATTCAGAAATCAAAGGCATTTTTGTATACCAACAATGAAATATCAAAAACAGAAATCAGAAAAAAAACCCACTTGATATAGCAACAAGAAAAATGAAATACCTAGGAATAAACTTAACCAAAGAAGTGAAAGACCTTTACTCAGAAAACTACACAACACTGAAGAAAGAAATTAAGAAAGACACAAACAAATGGCAACATATATCATGTTCATGGATCCAAAGAATTAACATCATCAAAATATCAATACTACCCAAAGCAATTTATAGATTTAATGTAATCCCTATTAAAGTACCAATGACATATTTCACAGATGTAGAACAAACATTTCAAAAACTTGTATGGAACCATAAACGACCTGGAATAGCTGCAGCAATTTTGGGAAAGATAAACAAAGTATGAGGGATCATAGTACCTGATACAAGGCCTGTTTTGTCATCAAAACAGCCTGGTACTGGCACAAGAACAGACACATAGACCAATAGAACAAGACAGAGAGACCAGAAATAAACCCAAGTCTCTATGGCCAATTAATATTTGACAAAGTTGGCAACAGCATATAGTGGGGTAAAAATAGCCTCTTCAATAAATGGTGTTGGGAGAGCTAGACATCTACATGCAAAAAAAAAAAAAGAAACTCGAGCACCAGCTTACACCATACACAAAAATAAATTCAAGCTGGATACAAGACTTAAGTATAACTTGTGACACCATAAAAGTCCTAGAGAAAAACATAATCAGGAAAATCTCCACGCAGCAATATTTTCACTGATATGTCCCCTAGAACAAGGGACATAAAAAAATAAACAAATGGGACCTCATCAAATCAAACAGCTTCTGCATAGCTAAAGAAAGCAGGGGAGAGAATCATAGGGGAAAAGGGAATGGACTCACATGAACAAGTATAAAAGACACATGGACAATAACTAAGGGTGGGGGGTGGAAAGGGGGAGGGAGGCGGGGAGCATGGGGTGGGGGATGGGCAGGGTTGGGAATATAAGACAGAAACCTGTACTTGAACAAGAATTAAATAAAAATTATATTAACAAAAAATAAAGCAGCATTAAAATGAAAAGAGAACCAACCATATGGGGAAACATTTGCCAATGGTACCTTGGACAAGGTTTTGATCTGCAAAGTATATAAAGAACTCTCATGACTCCACTCCGGAAAGACAAACCACCCAATTAATAAAAGGACTTTTTTTTAAAGACACTTCTCCAAGGAGGACATATAGAGGGTCCAGAGACATATGAAAAGATACTCAGCATCCCTAGCAATCAGAGAGATGCAAATTAAAACCACAATGAGCTACCATTTCACACAGGTCAGAATAGCCATCATAAACAAAGCAACAAACAACAAGTGTTGGAGAGGTTGTGGAGGAAAGAGAACCCTTATGTAGTATTGTTGGGAATGCAGACTGGTGCAGCCACTGTGGAAGACAGTATGGAATTTCCTCAGAAAACTAAAAATGGAACTGCCTTTTGACCAGGCAATTCCACTCCTAGGATTATATCCTAAGAACCCTGGAACACCAATCCAAAAGGACCTATTCATTCCAATGTTCATAGCAGCACAATTTACAATAGGCAAGTGCTGAAAGCAACCTAAGTGGTCATCAGTAAATGAATGGATCAAAAAGGTATGGTACATTTACACAATGGAATTCTATGCAGCAGAAAGAAAGAAGGAGCTCCTACCATTTATGACAGCATGGATGCAACTGGACAGCATTATGCTAAGTGAAATAAGCCAGGCAGTGAAAGGCAAATACCATATGATCTCACCTTTTACTGCAACCCAATCAACAAAACAAGCAAGCAAGCAAAATATAACCACAGACATTGAAAACAGGTATAAATGCACGGTAACCAGAGGGGAGTTGGGAGGAGCTAATGGGGGTAATGGGTGAAGAGTTTTCAGAAACAACTATAAAGAACACATGGTCAAAACCAAGGGGAGATGAGTGGAAGCAGGGAAGGGAGGTGGGGATGACTTGATGGAGAGTGGTGGGGGGTAAATGCAGATAACTGTACTTGAACAACAATAAAATAATTTTTAAAAAAAGAACCTTCAGAACTGCTCAGGGTTCATAGTAGATTGCCTCCCTAAACAGGTAATGATGTAGAATGTAGAAGAGTTTAATGGCTTTCAAGGGAAACAATAAAGATTTCATAAATAGTAGTGCTGCTTTCCTGAAAGTATTGTTTTATACTAACAAAGCATCATCAATGGTTGTTAGTTGAGGAATGTCTGCTAAGTCTTTCCCAGTTGAGCTGTCACTATACTTAAAGTGAATATTTTTTACCCTTCAACATCGAGGCAAGAGAAATATTTACAAAGAAAATATACTATGACACATTCCTAGTTTTTAAAAAGAATAGACACCTCATATGTGATCACAATATTGAGAATACCAAACGTATCTAATCACTTTAGGCATCTCTTCTTTGTTACTATGAGTAAGAGCATTTGCCAATGACCATCTGAGAGTCTAAAAAATATTTAGTTGTAAACTACCTTTCTACAATTTTACTACTATAAAGTGTAAGTTTATTTTTAAAAGCAACAAATTTTTAATTTTTTTAAATTATTTTCTTTTTCTGAAAAAAAAGCAGTGTTTACATAAACTTGAAATTTCATATTTAAAACAAACACTGTAATAAGAATATTTAAAGATAAAAAAGTTTTGTTTAAAATAATTCAGTCATGAGCAAGGAATAAAATAATTAAAGATCAACAAAAAGAATATTTGAAGAGTGACCTGTGTTATTTTGTTTTCTCGAGTGCCTTCTTCATCAATAAATGCTTGGATTCCACTAAACCTCTCCTATTTTAGTATCATTAATTTTATGCCCTATAATTCTACATATATTTTAAGCATATGCTATTATAATAAGTATCGTTCTGTAGAGAAGCAGTCATTTAGATTTACCTATAAATTCACTATTTTCATTGTTGTTCACTCATTTTAGCAATTCCACATTTCTACCATTTTTTTATTGCTTGATAATTGATTATTTCTTTGCAGATTGGTTGTTGAGAAATCTTCCAGCTTCTGTGTATCTAAAGGTGTTTATTTTGAGAAACTGCTTTTGCTAAATAAGGGATTCTGGGTTGGCAATGATAATCCTTAAGCATGCTAAAGTTGTCCATTCATTTTCTTTGCACTTAGATGATTTCTGTTGATAATTCAGCTCTCAGGACAATTGTTGCTCCTTTTGAAAACAATGTACCTATTTTCCCTTGGGTGCTTTCAAAATTTTCCCTTTTTGCCTTTTAGCAATTTTACTGTGCTGCTAATTTGCAGATGTATTTTTTCTTTTTTTTATTTAATTCTTGTTCAAGTACAGTTTTCTGTCTTTTTTCTTTTAACTTAATTTGCTTGTGGCCTGCAGTTAATTTTTCTTTAGTTTTGACTTGCACCTTTTGTCAATTTTGAGAATTCTCAGCTATTCTTTTCTGTTCCAGAACTTCTTTTTTATCTGGAACTTCAATTATACACACTTCAAATCTTTCACAATGTCATTTCTCTATTTTCTGTACCATCTTTCTTTTATTTTTTAAAGCTTTTTTCTGTTTTTATTTTTATTTATTATTTTTTTATTTTAATTGTTGTTCAAGTACAGTTTTCTGCCTTTTAGTCCCATCCCAGTCCTCCCTCCAGCTCTCCCCACCTCCCTCCCATTTCCACCTCCTCTTATTTTTGTCCATGTATCCTTTTACTCATTCCTGTAAACCCTTCCCCTTTTCCCCTGAAATTCCCTCCCCTCTCACCTCTGGTCACTGTCAGCCTGTTCTCTATCTCAGTGTGTTTGGTTATATTTTGTTTGTTTGTATTGTTGTTTAGGTTCCTGTTAAAGGTGAGATCATATGGTATTTGCCTTTCACCGCCTGGCTTATTTCACTTAGCATAATGCTGTCCAGTTGCATCCATGCTGTCATAAATGGTAGGAGCTCCTTCTTTCTTTCTGCTGCATAGAATTCCATTGTGTAAATGTACCATACCTTTTTGATCCATTCATTTACTGATGACCACTTAGGTTGCTTTCAGCACTTGCCTATTGTAAATTGTGCTGCTATGAACATTGGAATGAATAGGTCCTTTTGGATTGGTGTTCCAGGGTTCTTAGGATATAATCCTAGGAGTGGAATTGCCTGGTCAAAAGGCAGTTCCATTTTTAGTTTTCTGAGGAAATTCCATACTGTCTTCCATAGTGGTTGTACCAGTCTGCAATCCCAACAATGCTACATAAGGGTTCTCTTTTCTCCACAACCTCTCCAACACTTGTTGTTTGTTGCTTTATTTATGATGGCCATTCTGTCTGGTGTAAGGTGGTGTTTCATTGTAGTTTTAATTTGCATCTCTCTGATAGCTATTGATATTGAGCATTTTTTCATGTGTCTGTGGATCCTCTGTATGTCTTCTTTGGAGAAGTGTCTGTTCAAGTTCTTTGCCCATTTTTAATTGGGGTCCTTGTGTTTTTAGAGTGGAGTTGTGTGAGTTCTTTATATTTTTGGAGTTTAAACCCTTGTCTCAGATATCATTGGCAAATATGTTTTCCCATACAGTTGGTTCTGTTTTCATTTCAATACTGTTTTCTTTAGCCATGCAGAAGCTTTTTATTTTGATGAGATTACATTTGTTTATTCCTTCCATTATGTCCCTTGCTGTAGGTCTTTTTTATGAATCTGTATTGCAGCTTACTAACCCACTCTACTCTGTCTGATCTGCTATTGAAATTGTTCAATCTCTGATTTCAGTTATTCTATTTTATAGCTTAATAATTTTCATTCATTTTTGTTTAATAGATTGTCATTATCTGGTGAAAATACTTATATCTTTTTATTTATTTTCTTGAACATATAATCAATAATTTTTATCACCTGGGGAGCTGCTGCTAGTCTCTCTTCTTTCTCTTGTTTTTCAATCAGCTGGTTCTGTCTCCTAAAAGTTGGATACTGAGTTACTAAATGGAGGAAAATGTGTACAAATGTTACAGAGATGTGGAAGATATTGCCTTCATTCACAGATTGTTTCTTTTATCTGAAAGACATTTAGAATAGGGAAAAATCAACTTGACCCATTTGGGATGGAACTCTTTCTAACTGGATTTTTATACAGATAAATGATAATGTATTTCTATTTTGCTCTTTCTCTTAAAAAATAATATTTTGGTAATCTTACCTGAAATCTCATAACATTTACATGGCCCCTCTTCTTAGTTTTGTCTTGTGCTTCAGTGTTTGTCTTCCCAGCCTTATGCTTAATCAATGCTTTAAATTTGTCTATGATTGTCACTGCAGTTTTGCTTGATTTTGTGGCCTCCCACCCTCACTATTTCCCCTAATTCATCCAGCTGAAGAAAAAGGAAATGTCTCCCTGGGAGGTAGTACTCTCACATCTCTGATGATCTTCACTCCAGACCCTTTCTCAAATTCAGGCTGCCTTGGAACAGGTAAATTTCAACATCTGTCTCTTTGATTCTGTGAAATTCCTATTGTCTCTCCCACTGCTTTTGTGTCCTTAGACATGGGCAAATACCTAGATGAGGAAAATGGTGAGTGATGGAAGACTGCCTTCAATACCTGTTCTTGTTACTGAGCATCATGGACACTCCAGCTGTAAGTACCTTGGCCGTTCTCTAATGCTTCAAAAGGTGGTTGTTGCCATTGCAATTTTATCAGCATTTATAGTGCTCCTGACAGCACAGTTAGTCTGATGAAATCTGCATTGTAGCCAAAGGCAAAGATGCTGACCTACCAGTTTCACTGCTACTGCCTAGATGTGAGCCCCATCATCCATCACCTGGAATACTCCATTAGCCTCAGAACTCCAGACCCTGGTTTTTTATTCTTGCTTTTCTATTCTCAAGGGAGCACCCAGAGCAATAGCTAAACAATTTAGAGTTCTGAGGAATTTAAGAAATAGTACCAAATCTATAAGACCCTACATGACACCTGACAGAGTCCTGATATTTCCTACCCCACCCTGCTTCAACCACATTGGCCTTCTGACTGTTTCTGAAATATCAGGTATCCTTTTACTTAGAATTTTACAGTCTTGATTCTTCTTACTGGAATACCTTTCTTCCACATAATTTCACCAATTTCTTCATCTCCTTCAAGTCTTTGCTTAAATGTCCTCTCTTCAAAAAGGAAACATGTATTCTAATGCTTTACAAAAATGCAATCTTGCTCACCCTTCCCCAGTCTGGTACTTTGGCTCCCAACCTTTCTAATTCTACTTTCTTTCATTGATATTGATCACTTTCTATCAGAACATGTAATTTGTTATTCTCTCCATCTAAACCCTATCCTGTCTCTTGCTAGAAAATTAACCCTAGGATGACTAGAATCTGTGTGTTTCTTTCATTCATTAATAATCATGTACCCCATTACAACATCTCTGTCAATGACTAACCACGTATATTAAAATAGTAGTCCTGTAAGACTGTAATGGAACTGGAACATTTCTTATACCTAGTGATGTATAATCTATGGTAATGTGGTAACTGAATGCATTACATGTTTGTGGTAATGCTGCTGTGAACAAACTTACTGTGCTGCCCATCCTATAAAAGTATAGCACATACAATTACAGTAGTAGGTTTGTGCAAGTACTAAGATGTTCACACAATAAGATTGCCTAGCCATGCATTTCTCAGGATGTATTGCAGCTGTTAAATGGTGCATGATTGTATTCTGAGCAGTTGAAATTTTAGTAGATTAACTCTAAAGGTTTAGAGTAAGAGTAGACATATTTTGGTAGAGAAGGGCAATAAAATAGCATAATAATTAGAGAATTTAGCTCATTCATCAATTATTTACTGAGCGTCCAGCATGTACATGGGCCCTGAAATAATGAAGAGGACAGGGATTTGGAGTTCCTTTACAAGATATCTACATGCATGCAGTTCCATCATCATGTCACACATTTCAAATGTCTTCAAAAAAGCAGAAAAACAAAGTGTTATTAACTTCTTTCCTAGTATTCTTAAAATGATTGCAAATGCTCATGGCTGAAGAATTTCCACATTTTCCAAATGAGGACAAGATAGTGGGTGTTATATCACTAAGAGTCATAGTAAGAGCATTTACCCCAGAACTCTACTTTGATTAGCTGTTTCATGGTCCCAAGGAAACTATAGAACAAATAATTTTCAAGAAGTATCTATTTATTTGTGTATTTATTTAAATATATTTTATTGATTATGCTATTACAGTTATCCCATTTCCCCTCTTCATTCCCCCTCCACCTTGCACACCCTCTCCCACCCACATTCCCCCTTTTAGCTCATGTCCGCGTGTCATAAGTTCTTTGACTTCTACATTTCCCATACTATTCTTGCCCTCCCCTTGTCTATTTCTTCCTACCATTTATGCTACTTATTCTTTGTACCTTTCCCCCCTCTCTCCTCCTCCCACTCCCCTGTTGTCAACCCTTCATGTGATCTCCATTTCTGTGGTTCTGTTCCTGTTCTAGTTGTTTTCTTAGTTTGCTTTTGTTTTAGGTGTGGTTGTTAATAACCGTGAGTTTGCTGTCTTGTTACTGTTTATATTTTTATCTTCTTTTCCTTAGATTAGTCCTTTTAACATTTCATATAGTAAGGGCTTGGTGACGATGAACTCCTTGAACTTGACCTTATCTGAGAAGCACTTTATATGCCCTTCCATTTTAAATGAAAGCTTTGCTGGATAGAGCAATCTTGGATGTAGGTCCTTTTCTTTCATGACTAGGAATACTTCTTCCCTACCCCTTCTTGCCTGCAAGGTCTCTTTTGAGAAATCCGCTGACAGTCTGATGGGAGCTCCTTTGTAGGTGACTGTCCCCTTATCCCTTGATGCTTCTAGGCTTCTATCCTTCATTTTAATCTTGGGTAATGTAATTATAATGTGCCTTGGTGTGTTCCTCCTTGAGTCCAACTTCTTTGGGACTCTCTGAGCTTCCTGAACTTCCTGGAAGTCTATTGCCTTTGCCAGATTGGGGAAGTTCTCCTTTATTATTTGTTCAAATAAAGTTTCCATTTGTTGCTCTTCCTCTTCCCCTACTGGTACCCCTATAATTCAGATGTTGGAATCTTTAAAGATGTCCTGGAGGTTTCTAAGCCTCTCCTCATTTTTTTGAATTCTTGTTTCTTCCTTCTTTTCTGTTTGGTTGTTTCTCTCTTCCTTCTGGTCTACTCCATTGATTTGAGTCCCAGTTTTCTTCCAAATCACTGTTGGTTTCCTATAGATTTTCCTTTATTTCACTTAGCACAGCCTTCATTTATTCATCTAATTTGCAACTAAATTCAGCCAATTCTGTGAGCATCCTGATCACCAGTACTTTGAACTGTGCATTTGATAGGTTGGCTGTCTCCTCATTGCTTAGTTGTATTTTTTCTGGAGCTTTGATCTGTTCTTCCATTTGGGCCTTTTTTTTTTTTTGTCTTGTCACACCAGTTGTGTTTGAGGGGCAGAGCCTTAGGTGTTCACCAGGGCCAAACCAATCACTGTGTTGTGATGCTGTATGTGGGGCAGGGTCAGAGAGGGAACAATGGTGCTTGCTCTGCTCTCTGTTGGACTTCAGTCCCATCCACTGCTTCCCCAAAACAAACTGGGTTCTTCTGGTGCTGATTTCTGTGTCAGTGGGCTCGTATAGTTCTAGGACCCTGTGGGTCTCTCCAACAAACTTTCTTGTGAGGCTGGGAGTCTCTCCTAGCACCTCAACCCCCACAGATGTTTTCAATCAGTGTTTTGAGGCTTCATTTCCCAGCGCTGGAGCCCTGGGTTGTGAGGTCTGTCTTGCTCCCCAGTTTTGCCTGGTTTATCTGCGCACAAATGTGAGACCACCCGGTCAGCTAGCTGCCTTGTATGCCCACTGCTGATTCTGCCCACTGCTACCCCACCCTCGGGTCAGTCAGCTGCTGCCTTGGTTGCCTAGAGTCCTCAAGCCACTGCCTTTTATTGCCATGACCCCTCTTTGCCTGGCTGCCTGACTCCACTCCTCCTACTGGTCTGGATGAATGTGTCTATTTTAACTCCTTGGTTGTTGGACTTATGTACAGTTCAATTTTTGTCACTTCTGCTTGTTTTTTTTTTTGTTTCTAAATTGTTGTTGTCCTTATTTTGGTTATGCGAGGAGGCACAGTGTGTCTACTTACGCCTCCATCTTGGCCGGAAGTCCCTCAAGAAGTATTTAAATATTAACAAGCATCATACAATACATCAAAGTATAGTATTCTGATGAGGAAAAGAGTGGAGCTGTTTTTACCTTAGTTTTGAGGTTATTTACAATGCACATATTATAATGTCTCATACTCCTCCAGATACTACTAACACTATGAACAATATAGGCTTATGTAGAAGTCTGTTTTTTATTTGTTTCTTATTCATTTAATAAAAATGGCTAAGACAACTGTATTTTAGGAATCAGAGTGAGTGTTTAATGCATACTCTACATAACCTTATATATTAACTTCCATTTTGTATGTTTCTTCAAGATCATAGAACTATCTATATAGTTCTATGATTTATACATATGATATAATCACATATATATTTATCCATCTATATTTATATGTATATATTTACATACATTTATATGTTTGTATATATTTATTTCTATTATCTACATACCCAAGAACATTTCATCCCTGTTCCTATAATAATTTTTTATCTAAATATTTAGCTAGCCTTGGAAATAACCACTCAACTATATAGATATATGAGAAG
This sequence comes from Sturnira hondurensis, assembly GCF_014824575.4. NCBI lineage: Eukaryota > Metazoa > Chordata > Mammalia > Chiroptera > Phyllostomidae > Sturnira > Sturnira hondurensis. Next base: position 3,107,755 of record NW_028095541.1, read on the forward strand.
CCAAGAAACAAAATAGAAAGAAAATTAATCTGACCTAATTAATATGTTTAGAAGCTCTTCTACTTATCTAACAATAAATTATTTGCAAAGTCTGCTTTATCAAAAGTTAATAGTTTTTTCATTATTTTTAATTTTTCAAAAGTTGTTTTTTCTGGCTTAGTAAGTTCCCACATCACAGTTGAGTAACATGTATTGTTAGGACTTGCCCAGAGGTTGCAGTCCCCAAGGCTAATGTGCTTCTCCTCATACAAGCCTAAGTTTGTAATTCTGATACCTGTAGACTCTACCAATAAAACATAGGAGAAAAGGAAACTGAGGTTGTCACATTTCCTTTTTCCCCATAAAATCTCCTGCAGGGAGGACATAGCTGAATGACACAGCAGGAAATTTTAAGCCATTATGTGATACTTAGTTCTGGCATTCAGTCCTTGAACATACCCTGTAACATCAAAGTTAAGTCTGTACATCTGCCCTGGTAAACAGTTTCTGAAATGTTTTTAAAATAGCCAATCATCAGATTTGTCTAATTACAAACATTTCTGCTCTTTTCTATGTCAGGCAGCTGCTTTAGCATCAGGACAATAAGAGGTCAGTGGAAGCAGTAACAGCAGGAAAAGTCTGAAATCACAAATACTCAGGGAAAGGGTGGTCCTCAAACAGCTGTGGCATTAGGTATACTGTATGCTTAATCTTGTTAACAGTGATAATCACCAAAAGTAAGCAGAGAGATAACAAACATGCCCAACACTATGACCAACAGGATGGAGTTTCTCTGTGTGATTCATGTATAAAACTACCTTATAATTATTCTATGATTACATTAAAATGAATTTTCTATTACTTATTCCCTTCATCACATCATATTCTCTTTTGGTGCTATGAATCTTCATTTTAGTGAGCCCACCAGGTGAATCTTATGTATACTAAATTTAAAAAAAAACTGACACAGATTAAAAACATCACAGTGACCTCTAACAACATCTGTTGATAGTGAGTGTTGACTCACTCTTGCTCTGTTCAAACTTAAATTGAATTTATGTAAATAGAGTTGCTTTTGTTTATATTATATCTTTTAGTTTTTGCTTGGTGATCTGAGAATATGTCTGCAGGAAAACCATTGGATATACTGTGGATATATTTTGGAAGAAAATGTTTGGCTATGTTTATCTTGGTGAAATGAGAAGGAGCCAAAAATTGAGATACAAGGGAATATAAAAGAATTAACACTAACATTTATATTTAAGACCAAAACATAGGCTAGAAAACTAGAAACATTTTGGTAGTTTTTAATATGTTCAGCTGAACATGATAAGAGTGCCTCTAAAATATTTGTTCAATTGGAATACCATGACTGTTAGGTAGTATTCATCATTATCATCATCAATATCGATATTGTGCAACATATTTTATTAGGACCCCTTGCAAGCAGTATTTTATTAAATTCTAAAAAGTCTTAGTTGCTTCTGGACAGACTTGTATTCACATAGTATGACTTTCTGTGTCCTCTCAGTGTTCCAATTCCAGTAAATGTCACATTTATCTACTCAGTTTTTTATGCCAACAATGTTGGAGTTATTCGTGATGGCTCACTATCTCATGCCCCTTTTCCTCCCAACTCTCCAAATAAACATATTTGATTGTTTAAATTTATTGACTCAGGTGACCATTCAGTTACTCTTAAAAAATACCTGAAGTTGAAGACAAAAATCTGTGTAATTACAACTCATTGTAATTACAGACCTGTTAGCATCTCAATAATCAAATTCAAACACCTCAAATTCTTTCACATAAAACAAGAAACAAATGATAGAAAAGTAATTTTTCTTGCTTACCAGAAAAAAATCGTTTCAAGTAACCTAGTAATGATATCATATTGCTGCCACTGCTGCTCCTACTAAGACAGTTATTAGAATGCTGGCTACTACTAACCATTACAAATACTGTTTGGTAGCCCACATTCCACTGATGCTTCTACGTGCATTCACTGTATATAAAGTATCTCAATAAACACCCCTTGTGACTGACCTTCACTGCTGTCAACACAAACATATTGCATTTACATGAAAATCAACGGTGGTGGTGAGATTTATTATGTATTATTATCAGGGATTGAATGATTGTGTCCCTCCAAATTTATACTCTAAAAATTTAATTTCCAATGCAATGGTATTAGAAAATGTGGCTTTTTGGAAGTGATTAAGTTTTGATGTGGTAATGAAGGTAGATCCCTTGTGATGAAATTAATACCCTAAGAAAAGAGGACCAGAGAGCTCAGAATGGACCCTACATTACTTGGACCTTGATCTTATGCTTTCCAAACTCCACAATTATGAGAAAATTAATTTCTGTTGTTTAAGCCACCATATCTAGGATATTTTGTTATGGTAGCCTGTACTAAAATAATGATCAACTTGAAGGTGACAGGATCTTATAAACAATTGGAGGTACACAGGAAGTAAAAAGTGATTTAAGACATTTGGCCTGAACAACTGAGTAAATTGTCATTTACTAAACAACAGGAAAATGGAAGAAACAGGTTTGAGGAGGAAAATCAAGAGTTAATATTGAATATATTAAATATGAAGCATTTAAGTGAAGACATCAAAAATTTGATATTTGAGAGTGGAATCTAGTTTTAAGGTAATGGGTAAAGAAATAAATGTGAGCTTCACCAGTGAATAGGTGTAATTTAAAGCATCAGTGGTATGAAATCTGGAAAGTGAAAAATAGCGAGATTAAATAGGGTCTGAAGGCCGAGCCCTAGAGTACCCAAGGTCTGGAGGTCGATATGACAAACAGCAAAAGGGACTTGCAAAGGAGTCACCAGGAGAAGTAAGAAAAAATTGACAGAATGGTGCCCTGTAAACTGATTCATCACATTTTTATTTATTTTTATTTTTTCTTATTACTGCTATTAAAGATGTCCCAATTTTCCTCCCCTCTTGCCCAGTTCCACCTAGCCTCTGCCCCTTCCACCCCCACCCCACCCCATACTCTAGCTCCACCCCATTTTTATCTGTATCTATAGGCTATACATATACACATACATGTTCTTTGGCTAATCTCTTCTAGTCCCCAATCCCCCACCCCCATGTCTCCACTCTGAGATCTCCCAGTGTGTTCCATGTCTCCATGACTCTGGTTTTATTTTATTCATCAGTTTATTTAGTTCATTAGATTCCATTTGTGAGTGAGATCATATGGTATTTGCCTTTCTCTGACTGGCTTAATTTGCTTATCATAATATTTTTCAGGTCTATCCATATTGTTGCAAAGGGTATGAGTTCATCCTTTTTTAGAGCTACATGGAATCCCATTGAGTAAATGTACCACAGATTTTTTATCCACACATGTACTTGATGGGCATTTGGGCTGTTTCCAGATCTTAGCTATTGTAAATAATGGGGCTATGAATGTAGGGATGTGTATGTTCCTTTGAATTGGTGTTCATATTCTTAGGATATATTTCCAGATCTCCAGGTCAAAAGGCAGTTTAATTTTTAAATTTTTGCAGAATCTCCATACTGTTTTCCACAATGGCTGTACCAGTCTGTAGTCCCACCACCAGTGCACTAGGGTGCCCTCTTTTTCACATCCTTGTCAACACCTGCTGTTTGTTGATTTATTAATGATAGCCATTCTGGTAAGTGTGAGGTGATATCTCACTGCGTACAGTGATAGTTAGAAAAAAAGATATAAGGATTTAAAAAAAATAATCCTGAGTTCAGGACAGAGAAGAGACTGCATGCTCTAACCCTTGCAGAGGAAGACTGGTGAATTTTGATTGGTAAGACATGTATCTGCAAGTCAGTGGTATTGTACTCAGCAAGACACCACAGCTCAGAGTTGCTCCATATCAGTTTTTATAGCCTGAATACAGCCCATTCCTAGGAGCTCAGAAATGAAACTGGACAGATCCAAACTAATTATTATTAGGATATTTCTGTATCTTTAAGATACAAACTACAAACTTTGTTTACTCAGAAGCAAAATTGTATTTATTTTTTAATTCTCTATTCTTATTAAAAACTGCCTTATTGAGATATAATTGATCACAAAATTTACCATTTAAGTGTATAATTCAAGAGTTTTTAAGTATATTTATAGAGTTGTACTTACATTGTTCTAATTTTTACTTTATTTATTTATTCTAAATACATTCTAATGATTTTGTTATTACAGCCCCATTTTCCCCCCTTTATTCCCTTTCACCTTGCACACCCCTCCCACCCACATTCTCCTCCTCCTTTAGTTCATGTCCATGGGTCATACATATAAGTTCTTTGGCTTCTACATTTCCTATACTATTCTTAACTTCCCCCAGTCTATTTTGTACCTACAATTTATGTTTCTTATTCCCTGTACCTTTTCCCCTATCCTCCCCACGACCCCGCTCCCTCCCTGCTGATAACCCTGCATATGATCTCCATTTCTGTGGTTCTGTTCCTGTTCTAGTTGTTTGCTTAGTTTGTTTTTATTTTTTTTTATCTTGGTTGTTGATAGTTGTGAAGTTGTTGTTATTTAACTATTCACAGTTTTTGATCTTCTTTATTTCTTTAGATAAGTTCCTTTAACATTTCAAATAATAAGTGCTTGGTGATGATGAACTCCTTTAACTTGACCATATCTGGGAAGCACTTTATCTGCCCTTCCATTCTAAATGATAGCTTTGTTATCATTTGGATGTAGGTCCTTACCTTTCATGACTTGGAATACCTCTTTCAAGCCCCTCTTGCTTATAAGGTTTCTTTTGAGAAATCAGCTGATAGTCTTATGGGAACTCCTTTGTAGGTAACTCTCTCCTTTTCTCTTGCTGCTTTTAATATTCACTCCTTATATTTGATCTTGGGTAATGTAATGATGATGTGCCTTGGTGTGTGCTTCCTTGGGTCCAACTTCTTTGGGACTCTCTGAGCTTCCAGGACTTCCTGGAAGTCTATTTCATTTGCCAGATTAGGGAAATTCTCCTTCATTATCTCTTCAAATAAGTTTTCAGTTTCTTGCTCTTCCTCTTCTCCTTTTGGCACCCCTATGAGTTCAATGTTGGAAAGTTTAAAATTGTCCCAGAGGTTCCTCAGCCTCTCCTGGTTTTTAAAAAATACTTGCATCTTCATTGTGTTCTGGTTGAATGCCTATTTCTTTCTTCTGCTCCATACTGCTGGTTTGAGTCCCCAGTTTCCTTCCTGTCACTGTTGATTCCCTGTAAATTTTCCTTTATTCCACTTTTCATAGCCTTCACTTTTTCCTCTCTTTTGCAACCATGTTCAACCATGTCTATGAGCATCCTGATCACCAGTATTTTGAACTCTGCATCTAATGGGTTGGCTGTCTCCTCATTGCTTAGTTGTATTTTTTCTGGAGCTTTGATCTGTTATTTCATTTGGGCCATTTTTTTGTCTCAGCACACCTGTTATGTAGTAAGGGGCAGAATCTTAGGTATTTGACAGGGTAGAGCAAACCAACTCACTCCATTGTAGCACTGTACATGGTGGAGTGGCCCAAATGGGAACAATTCCACTTGTTGGGCTCTAGGCTGGCTTTCAGTCAATTCCCCTGCTACCCAGAAGCAAACTAGGCCCTTCTGCTGATTCCTGGGTGGGTAGGCTTGTGTACATTCTAGGCCCCTGTAGGTGTCTCCAATGAACTCTCCTGTGAGTCTGGGAGTTTTTCCCATTGCCACACCCCACACAAGTTTTTTCAGACAGAAGCTTTGAGACTTTATTTCCTCATGCTGGAACCCTGGGTTGCATGGACTGTCTCACTCCCCAGTTGTTCCTCCTGGTTTATTTGCATGGAAGGGTGAGACAACCCACTCTGCCAGCAGCCACCCTGCCCAGTCTGCAAGCCACCTCCTTGAACACTCCAGTCCTCCAGCCATGTCTTCCAGTAGTCTTCTCTGCCAGGCTTCCCATCTCCACCCTTCCTACTGGTCTGGATGAATGTTTCTTCTTTAACTCCTGGGTTGTCAGACTTCCATATGGTTCAATTTTCTGGAAGTTCTGGTTGTTTTTTGTTTTTAAATTTGTTGTCCTTTTTTGTTGTTGTATAAGGAGGCAAATTATATCTACCTATGCCTCTACCTTGGCTGGAAGTCTATTTATTTATTTATTGTTGTTCAAGTACAATTGTCTCCATTTTCACCCCACTACACACCAACCCCACTCATTCCCACCTCCTGCCCTTGAACCTACCCCCTTTGGCTTTGTCCCTATATCCTTCATACATGTTCCTTGATGGCCCCTCTTATTCCCTATTATCCCTCTCTCCCCTTCTGTCTAGTTACCTTCAGATTGATCTTTATTTCAGTGTCTCTGGTTGTATTTTGCTTGCTTGTTTATTTTGTTAACTATGTTCCACTTACAGGTGAGATCATGTGGTAAATGATTGTATCAAGAAACTGTAGTACATTTACACAATGGAATACTACTCAGAAGCAACATTTTACACTCAAAATGATAATACAATATTTAAAACTATAATGGTAAGTACTAGACAGACTTTGAAGGTCTTATTTTTTATCTGTGTCTAATACTATAAAAGTGAATATAAATAAAATTGCCTTGCTGTTTTATGAGAGTGAGGAAAGTCTAAAATTATTTTTATTTTCCTCATGTTTTCTTTAAAACATACACTATAAATGACTATCAGATAATATTCACTTCCAGTGGCTCAAATACTTAGGTAGAAAGACCACAGGCCTGAGCTGTCTGGTGTGATAACTAGTAGTTCCAGGTGGCTACTGAATTCTTGGATTGTGACTAATGAGGCTGAGGACCTGTCATTTTAATTTGTTAATTTCATTTATATTAATAATTGAAAATAAACACAAGACTTCTAGGGGGATTTTATAAAAAAGTAATTTCTAATTTTTCTTTGTGGGTAGATCAAGCACCTCCAAAACACAATTTCTATACACAATTCTTACTGTATATTTTTCCTGAATGATCTATTGCCCATACCAAGGCCTGGGCATGAATAAAATCAGGTTAAATGTTAAAAAATTGATACTCTATTAAGTTATTGAAAACTTTATAAACATTTGAACAACTTAAGTATATGAATTTAAATTTTCAACTATAAATTTTATAAAATATAAATTCAGATCAAGTATTTTTCAATGAAAATTTGGCATTCAATCTGAGATGTTTTGTAAGTACAAAAGACACAGTAGATTTTCAAGAGAGTTTAAAAAATAAAGTGTATCTTATCATGAAAATCTCTTTATATTAATTTTATGCAGAATTGTATTTTTAGTATATAGATTTAAATAAGGGAGGGATTTAGAGGAACCTATATAAAGGATACATGGACAACAACTGAGAAGGGTGGAAATGGGAGGGAGGGGGAGCATGGGGGGTGGGATGGGATGGGAGTAATAGACAGAAAACTGTACTTGAAAAATAATTAAATAAAAAAATTGGAGGAAAAATAGATTTAAATAAATTATGTTATTAAAATTAATTTTAGCTTTTTTACTTGTTTTTTAATGTGGGTACTAAAAAGTTAAAACCTATATTTGTAGCTTGTGTTATATTTGTATTGGACATTGCCCCTATTTCTGGAAAGCAAAAGTTTCTCAGATGATAAGAAATTATAAATTTAAAACAAGGTTCATGTTTTAATATTAATCCTTTTATGCTTCTGGTCAAGATGATGGCACAGGCAGACATCGCTCACCTCTGCACAACCACTTCAAAAGTATGACTAAAATATAGAACAACCATTACTCGGAACCATTATAAATCGAGTTGAATGAAAATCTGACGACTACAATATTAAAGGAACCACATCTATCCAGACTGGTAGGAGAGGGGCAGTTGGGGAATGTGCTGGTTCCACACCCACGTGTGATGGATAAAAATTTGGGAGGAATATCTTGGGAGTGAGGAGTCTCAGCCCTACACCAGGCTCTGCAGCCCACAGTACCAGTGCCAGGAAGATAAATCCTCACAACATCTGGCTGCAAAACCCAGAGGGATTGTTGTTGGAAGACACTGTTGGAGCCCCAAGCAGTTCTTGAAGAAACCACGTAGAAACTTAATCAGACTCACTCTGTCTGAGCTCCAGTGCTGGGGTAGCCGCTCAAAAGGCATCAGTGGCATACAGAGAGAAACTGAAGTGTTTGGCATCAAGGTGAGCAGAGGGCAGTGTCCCTTTTCTAAACTCTCCCTGTGTTGCAACCCTTCAAGGCCAGATAAGTTCATGGTAAAATATTCACAGAGCTGTTGGGATGTCTGGCATGCCTTTACTCATGGGTTGGTAAGCCATGCACGCTGCAAGGTGCTTGTCTCCCTGCATGACACACATAGTGGCCCTTGCTCCCCAGCATGGTACCCATCAAGGCACCTGCCCCCTTGCATGTGTCTCTAACTAGTGAAAAGCCTCTACTTTTGGGGGTACTAGAAGGGAACAAAGCCGGAAAAATGCTAGAACATCATAACATAACATTCTGTGCATACAAGCCCATTTCATATTATGGGAACAGATTATCGGACCCAGTCTCAAGGCTATTAAAACACTACTTATCAGGTCCATTCAATGCTATGGGAACACTGCTTCTCTTAGTAACCCAGACACCTGGATGAGGAAGCCAGGCTGCCTCCGCTTACCCTACTCTTCCCCACAGAGCTGGCAGCCTGGTGTCATATCTGAGACTCCATCAACCTGGCTTATACAGTTTGATGTCCCCTTGGAGATCCCCAGAGACTCTGTCCCAGCCAACTTATGGGCCCACCCAAGCTGATTTTTCATATAAATGGTCTTGGTTTATGCTTCACAACTTCCTAAATCCTCTCAAACAAGCAGCAGCTGGCTTCAGTGAGCCCCAGACCCAGAACTAGCAGCTTAGATTCACAGCATGGCTACATTTGGAAATCTCCAAGCCAAGCCCAAGTAGCAACTATCTCATATTGCTTTACAACTCAGTCAGGGTGGCCCCAGGCAAAAGGTTGATCTTGGCCTGCACCGCCCAGAAACCCCAGGAGCTAACACACCCAATGGACAGCTACAGACCACATAGCAGCACCACCACAATCCTGCCCCTGCACAGCTGGTCCTCCATGGAAGGTGGAGGGTGGTGGCAAGTGGTCACAGCCAATTCTTATAGATGACTGGCCTTGGTAAATCCCTCCCATTGACCTGCCAACAGTAATGAAGTTGTAACTACAAGAGGAGGGTATACCCAGTCCACATAGAGAGCACACCTCATGTACCCAGACTGGGTGATAGGGGAGGCTGTGCCACTGTATTAGGCTGCATTACCAAGACACAGAATCAAAGCAGCCCTACCTAATAGATAGAAACATACACAAGTTGGCTGTCAAAATCAGCAGACAAAGAAACCTTGCCCAAATGAAAGAACAGATCAAAACTCCAGAAAAAGAGCTAATGAAAGGGGAGATAAGCAATCTCTCAGATGCAGAGGTCAAAACACTGGTTATAAGGATACTCAAAGAACTTAGTGAGGACCTCAACAGCATAAAAAAGATCCAGTTAAAAATAAAAGCTACACTAATTGAAATAAAGAACAATTTACAGGGAAACAAAAGTAAAGTGGATGAAACTGAGAAACAAATAAATGATTTGGAACATAAAACAGTGAAAAACAACCAATCAGAAAAATAAGAAGAAAAAAGAATTCAAAACAAATTAGGATAGTATAAGCAACTTCAAGAGGTCCAGCATTCACATCATAGGGGTACCAGAAGAAGAGAAACAGCAAAAATTGGAAATCTATTTGAAAAAATAATGAAAGAAAAATTTCCTAATTTGGTGAAGGAAAATATGCATGCAAGTTCAGTAAGCACGGAGAGCCCAGAATGGATGCAAAGAGGCCTACTCCAAGACATATAATTAAAATGATAGAGATTCAAGGTAAAGAGAAAATATTAAAAGCAGCAGGAGAAAAGAAGCTAGTTAGACAGAGGCGAGTTCCCATTAGACTGTCAGCTGATTTCTCAAGAGAAACTTTGCAGGCTAGAAGGCATTGGCAAGAAACATTCAAAGTCATGAAAAGCAGGGTCCTATAGCCAAGACTACTCTGCCCTATAGGGAACCTGTCTGTGTGGTATGGCGAATGTAGTCCAGCCCCCTGATTCAGAAAACTGATGGGGCACGAGATTGGCATGCAGAAGGCCAAACCCACAGATAGGTTTTCCCATAGGGAATCAGGCTCACATTGTACCTATGCTGCTTTGAGGCTTGTTTTTTGCTAAAACTCCCTCACCCTGAATTGAGGCAGTAAATGTTTACTGCATATTTTTAAAGTAACTTCCTAAAATCTATGCTAAACCTCCCAAGGACAAGTGTAATCAGTTCAACCACTTTTCCCTTTACATTTGCAAATATCTTTTTTCTTTGTAAAAGGTAACCGCCTGTGCATAGTAAATGAGGACCATCCCCTATGTAATGTACCCAGAAAAGCAATAAAAGCTTGTCAAGGAAGGGGTTGGGCGGGGGCCCTCTTTCATTTTGAGAGTGGCCATGCTGCCCCTTTTTCTCCACATGACTTCTGCAGTCTGTGTTAATTTGTTCCCTGCATCCACAACAGGGACCCCTTGAGCCAGGGTCTGCATCACTGCCCAACAAAGCTGTCATTTAGAATTGAAGGGCCAATAAAGAGATTCCCAAACAAGAAAAAATTGAAAGTAGTGCATTATCACCAAACCATTATTATATGAAATGTTAAAAGGGCTTTTTAAGAAAAAGTTCAAAACTTTTGAAATTTTTAAAGAAAAAGTTCATGGTTCAAAACTATGAACTATAAAATGGCAAAAATACATATCTATCGACAGTTGATTCTAAAAAGCAAACTAAGCAAACAAGAAGAACAGAAACAGAGTTATGGATATGAAGAGAGAACATTTGAATAGTTGCCAGATTGGCGGGGAGTGTGGGGAATGGATGAAGAGATGAGAAGATTTAGAAGATAGGCAGTTACAGAATAGCCATGGGGATATAAAATACAGCATAGGAAATCGATTAGCCAAAGAACTTATGAGCTTGATCCATGGACATGAACAATGGAGAGAGGGGAGGTGCTATATGGAGGAGGGAAATTGGTAAAAATTAGGACAACTGTAATAGCATAAATAAAATATAATCAATAAAATAAAATGTAGGCTTAAAACTTTTAATCCTTTGAGTATAAAATAATTGATAGTGCATATGTCAGATATTCATTTCACACAATAATTTATACTGGGAATTTAATTTGTTTCCCTGCTATATCCAGAATTTACATGAACATCATAAAAATATGATGGTAAACTTGCCTGCTTTATGATTATATCAATAAATGGCAAGACATGATTTAGCCCTAGATAGGTTTTATGAATATTTTTCAAGGATCACTTGAAAAATCATAAGCATTATGTAGTTACTGTTGCTGAATGAAAGTTCAATGGCATATTATTTAAATTTCATTTGAAATCTGTTTTACTTAATATGTCAAAATGCTTTTGTAACTAAGAAAAATATCAAACTTAGTTCAAAAAATTACATCATGTTAAGCATTTTCTTTTCCTTATCTCTATTCTTAGTGCATATACACCATATTGAATAATGTTTAGCCAACCCAATTTCTTATATAAATAGGCATTTGTGTTCCTTTTAAAACTACTAACTGCTGAGTGGAAATTCAGTTATTTATTCTTAAGTATATATCTGAAGTGATATTTATACTGAATATAAGGAGAAAACAGTTAATTAATACATTATTTTTTCTTGCATTATTTTTGTTGTAGTTTTTACTCTGGGAATTTTCAAACATATAAGAAAATACTTTAATAAAGTAAATTATCTTGTTTCCATTACCAAGATTCATCACCTCTTAATATTTTGCTAATCTTTGCTAATATTTTGCTAATTTTATTTGTTTCTAAACATTTTTCCAAAGTATTATAAAGCATTCTTTTGTTCATTTGTAAATGTCATGGCAAGGATATTTAAATTTTGTTTAACAGTTACCCTTCCATTATAACACCTAATAAAATGTCACTTGGTCTAGACTGCATACGCAAGAATCATTTTAAAATTTGAGTGTTTGAACTAGGATACAAACAAGATCTGTTTTATGGCTTTGAAGTTTATCCTCCGAACTGACTATCTCCCGTACTGTACCCAAAAAGGTACAGGAGGCAATCTGTAGTATCCCTCAGCTCATTAGTGTGGTAGGTCAGTGTGGGCCAAATCTGATTTCTCTCAATAGTTGAGATTGTATATAAAGACTGTAGTCAACAAAGTTTTGTAGAATAAATATTTAGCTTTAAAACTGGTTAAAATAATTTTTTTAATACTTAACAAGAAATAAAGGATAGAGAATGGGAGAAAAGAACTGGAAAGTAAAAACTGAGTTTAGTTTGACAATTTTTTAAAACATTTATATATATTTATGTATGAATGTACAGGGTGGAGCAAAGTATATTTACAGTATTCAGTATGCAAATAAGTTCTTGTAATATTATTTATTTTTTTTTCCAAAATTTTTATTTAATTATTTTTCAAGTACAGTTTTCTGTCTATTACTCCCATGCCATCCAACCGCCATGCTTTCCCCCTCCCTCCCATTTCCACCCTTTAGGTTGTTGTCCATGTATCCTTTATATATGTTCCTCTAAATCTCTCCCTTATTTCCCCTAAAATTCCCTCCCCTCTCCACTCTGGTCATTGTCAGCCTGTACTCTATTTCAGTGTCTTTGGTTATATTTTGCTTGCTTGTTTGTTTTGTTGTTTAGCTTCCTGTTAAAGGTGAGATCATATGGTATTTGTCCTTCAACACCTGGCTTATTTCATTCAGTATAATGCTTTCCAGTTCCATTCATGACGTTGCAAGAGGTAGGAGCTCCTTCTTTCTTTCTGCAGCATAAAATTCCATTGTGTATATGTACCATAGTTTTTTGATCCATTCATTGACTGACGGGCACCTAGGTTGCTTCCAATTCTTGGCTATTGTAAATTCTGCTGCTATGAATATTGGGGTGCATAGGTTCTTTGGGATTGGTGTTTTAGGGTTCTTAGGATACAATCCTAGCACTGGAATTGCTGGGTCAAAAGGCAAGTCCAATTTTAGTTTTCTTAGAAAATTCCATACTGTTTTCCATAATGGTTGCACAAGTCTGCAATCCCACCAACAGTGGACCAGAGTCTCCTTTTCCCCACATCCTCTCCAACATTTGTTGTTCATTGCTTTGTTTATGATAGCCATTCTCATAGCTGTAAAGTGGTATCTCATTGTGGTTTTCATTTGCATCTCTCTGATAGCAAGCAATATTGATCATCTCTTCATGTGTCTCTGGATTCTCTGTATGTCCTCCTTGGAGAAGTATCTGTCCAAGTCCTTTCCCCATTTTTTAATTGGGTCATTTGTCTTCTCAGAGTGGAGTCCTGTGAGTTCTTTGTATATTGTGGAGATTAAATCTTTGTCTGATGTATCATTGGCAAATATGTTTTCCCATGCAGTTGGTTGTCTTTCTATTTTAATGCTGTTTTCTTTAGTGGCAAAGAAGCTTTTTATTTTGATGAGATCCCATTTGTTTATTCTTTCCTTTATATTCCTTGCTCTAGGGGACATATCAGTAAAAATGTTGCTGCGTGAAATATCTGAGATTTTCCTGCCAATGTTCTCCTCTAGGGCTGTAATGGTGTCACGGCTTACATTTAAGTCTTTTATCCACCTTGAATTTATTTGGTGTATGATGTACGTTGGTCCTCAAGTCTCATTTTTTTTGCATGTAGCTGCCCGGTTCTCCCAACACCATTTGTTGAAGAGGCTATCTTTACTCCATTTCATGTCACTGCCCCCTTTGTTGAATATTAATTGACTGTAGAGAGTTGGGTTTATTTCTGGGTTCTCTATTCTGTTCCATTGGTCTATGTGCCTGTTTTTATGCCAGTACCAGGCTGTTTTGATTACAGTGGCCTTGTAATACAGTTTGATATCAGGTATTGTGATCCCTCTTACTTTGTCCTTCTTTCTTAACATTGCAGCTGCTATTTGGGGTCTTTTATGGTTCCATATAAATTTTTGAAGTGTTTGTTTTATGTCTGTGAAATATGCCATTGGTACTTTAATAGGTATTACATTGAATCTGTACATTGCTTTGGGTAGTATGGACATTTTGATGATGTTAATTCTTCCAATCCATGAACACGGTATATGTTTCCATTTGTTTGTGTCTTCCTTGATTTCTTTCTTCAGTGTTGTGTAGTTTTCTGCATACAGGTCTTTTACCTCCTTGGTTAGGTTTATTCCCAGATATTTTTATTTTTGTTTTTGCTATATCGAATGGGATTTTTTTCTTGATTTCTGCTTCTGCTGATTCATTGTTAGTATACAAAAATGCCTTTGATTTCTGGATATTGACTTTGTATCCCGCTGATTTGCCAAATTCATTTATTAGTTCAAGTAATTTTTTGGTAGAGTCTATAGGATTTTCCATGCACACTATCATGTGATCTGCAAACAATGACAGTTTTGTTTCCTCCTTTCCCATTTGAATACCTTTTATTTCCTCTTCTTGCCTAATCACTGAGGCTATAACTTCCAATACTATATTAAATAGAAGTGGTGAAAGTGGAAAACCTTGTCTTGTTCCTGATCTTAGTGGAAAAGCTTTTAGTTTTTGCCCATTGAGTATGATGTTGGCTCTAGGTCTTTCATATATAGCCTTTATTATATTGAGGAATGCTCCCTCTATCTATTCCCACTTTGCTGAATACCTTTATCATAAATGGGTGTTGTACCTTACCAAAAGCTTTTTCCGAATCTATTGATATGACCATGTGGTTTTTGTCTTTGCTTTTGTTTATGTTGTGTATTACATTTACTGATTTACAAATATTGAACCATCCTTGCATCCCTGGGATGAATCCCACTTGGTCGTGGTGTATGATCTTTTTGATATATTGTTGGATGCGATTTGCCAATATTTTATTGAGGATTTTAGCGTCTATGTTCATCAGTGACATTGGCCTAAAGTTTTCTTTGTTTGTTGTGTCTCTATCTGGTTTTGGAATTAGGATGATGCTGGCTTCATAAAAAGAGTTGGGGAGTTTCCCATCATTTTGGATTTTTAGGAATAGTGTGTGAAGAATAGTGGTTAGCTCTTCCTTAAATGCTTTGTAGAATCTCCTGTGAAACCATCTGGTCCCGGGCTTTTGTGTGATGAGAGTTTTTTTATTACTGCTTCAATTTCATTTGCTCTTATTGGTCTGTTCAGGCTTTCTACTTCTTCATTGAGTTTTGGAAGATTATATTTTTCTAGAAATTTGTCCATTTCAACTAGGTTTTCAAACTTATTGGCATACAGTTCTTCATCGTAATTCCTTACCATCCCTTCTATTTCTGTGGTATCAGTTGTAATCTCTCCTCTTTCATTTCTGATTGTGTTTATTTGGGTCCTCTCTCTTCTTTTCTTAATGAGCCTACTTAAAGGTTTATCTATTTTGTTTATGTTTTCAAAAAACCAACTCTTGGATTCATTGATCCTTAGAATTGTGCTTTTAGTCTCTATCTCATTGAATTCTGCTCTGATCTTGGTTATTTCCTTCCTTCTACTTGCTCTGGGCTGTCGTTGTTGTTCTTCTTCCAGTTCTTGCAGGTATCAGGTTAGGTTGTTTGTTTGAAATGTTTCTATTTTGTTTAGGTAAGCCTTTATTACTATGAGCTTCCCTCTCAGGACTGCCTTGGCCGTGTCACATAAGTTTTGGGTTGTTGTGAGTTCATTTTCATTTGTTTCCAGAAGCTTTTTGATTTCTTCCCTAGTTTCAATCTTGACCCATCCGTTGTTTAATAGCATACCATTTAACCTCCATGATTTTCGGTGTTTTGGTTTTTTACTGTGGGGTTGGTTTCTAATTTCAGTCTCTTGTGGTCAGAGAAAATGCTTGGTATGATTTCTATTTTCTTGGACTTGTTGAGGCTCGTTTTGTGTCCTACCATGTGGCCTATCTTTGAAAATGTTCCATGTGTATTTGAAAAGAATGTGTATTTAGCTTTTTTGGGATGATGGGCTCTATATATATCAGTCAAGTCCGTTTCATCTAGGGTGTTGTTTAGTGTAGCTATATCTTTTTTGATATTTTGTTTGGAAGATCTGTCCATTTTTGACAGTGGGGTGTTAAAATCCCCTACTACAATTGTGTTGCTATCAATATCTTTCTTGAAGTCTTCTAGGATTTTTCTTATATATTTGGGTGCTCCTATGTTGAGTGCATATATATTTACGACGTTAATGTCTTCTTGGTGGATTCTTCCCTTGAGTATAATGAAGTGACCTTCTAGGTCTCACTTTACGGCCTTTTTTTTTTGAAGTCTATTTTGTCTGATATTAGAATTTCTACCCCGGCTTTTTTTTTTGTTGACCATTTGCTTGGAAAATTTGTTTCCAGCCTTTCACTTTTAGTCTGTGGTGGTCTTTTGTCCTGAGGTGGGTCTCCTGTAGGCAGCATATATGTGGGTCATGCTTTCTTATCCATTCAGCTATTCTATGTCTTTTGATTGGAGAATTTAATCCATTTACATTTAAGGTTATTATTGATAGGTACTTATACATTGCCATTTTTGTGCCACAGTTCCTCTCTGTCTCTCTCTTTCCTTTCCTTAAAGCAGTCCTTTTAGTAATTCTTGTAGAGCTGGTTTTGTGGAGGCATATTCTTTTAGACTTCTTTTGTCTTGGAAGCTCTTTATTTGGCCTTCTATCTTGATTGAGAGCCTTGCTGGGTAAAGTAGCCTTGGTTGTAGGCCTCTGGTTCTCATTACTTGAAATATTTCTTGCCATTCTCTTCTTGCTTGGAGTGTTTCCATTGAGAAGTCAGTAGCTAACCTGACTGGGGCTCCCTTGTATGTTACTTCCTTTTTCTCCCTTGCTGCCTTTAAGATTCACTCTTTGTCTTGGAATTTTTGCCATTTTAATGATGATGTGTCTTGAAGTGGTCCTCTTTAGGTTCCTCTTGAATGGAACTCTCTGTGATTCCTGGATTCTCGCATTTTTTTCTCTCACCAAATTAGGAAAATTTTCCATCATTACTGTTTCAAATAGGTCTTCTATCCCTTGTTCTTCTTCTTCTCCTTCTAGTATTCCTATTATTTGGATATTATTACATTTCATATTATCTTGCATTTCTCTTAGTCCCACTTCATTCTTTTTGAGCCTCTTTTCTCTTTCTTGCTCTTTCTGGGAGATTCTTTCTACTGTGTCCTCCAACTTGCTGATCTGATCTTCTGCCTCATCGATCCTGCTTTTCATTCCATCTACTGTGTTCTTCAGTTCGGAAATGGTATTCTTCATTTCCTCTTTGTCTTTGCTGATAGTTTCTATTTCCTTTTTCATGTTGATATAGTTTGCGGAGAGCTAATTGTAGCTCCACAGTAGTTTCTGGTAGCTCATTGTGAGCTCTTTGAATTTCCTGATAACTAGTGCTTTGAATTCAATATCTGATAGCTGACTTGCCTCTCTTTCATCTGACATCATTTCTGAGACTTCCACCTTTTCTTTCATTTGGGCATTGTTTCTTTGTCTTCCCATTGCTTATGAGACTCTTCTTAATAGCTTGAGCTTCTTAAATTGATCTGTTCTGACTCCCTAGGTTTATGGTGTGAACTTCTGTGGTAGAATACCTGTGAAATTCAGTGGTGCACTCTCCTGCAGGTATCTTGATGTTCTCCCCTTCCACCTACTCGTTTTTTTGTGTGTGTGTGTGATCAGTTGGAGGGGGAGGCAAAATGGTTTATGACAGCAGGAGAGTACTTTATGATATTTGCAGTCACAGCCAGTAGAGAAGAGAGAGAAGATCTTTAGGCTCTATATAGTGTTAACTGTAATCTTCAACCCAATTTGCCACTTTTAAGAAAGGATAGACCAAAGATAATTCTCTTGTTGATGAGGGAAGTCTTGTGAGTTGTATCTAGAAAGCAGTGAGGTTGCGGGTGGTCAGTTTTTGAGGTAAGGTGAGAGTAAAGAATAGTAAATAAATGTAGCCTGTTAGCAAGTAGAGTTAATCACTACAGTAATAGAATTCAGGAACCTGTAAAGTGGGCTAAGACCCAAGAGATGTGTTGTGAAGTATTTACAGTGGTATAGAAAGCAACAAACAAACAGACACACACACAAAGGGCAAGAGAAGTGAGGAAAAAGCAATAAGTTTGGGGTGAAAGGAAGAAGGACTAAAACAGGAAAAAAGAAAGGAGAGGAACAGAGTACTGAAAGATATAGCAACAATAAAATTTAAAAAATATATGATTACTGAAAAAAGTTTTAAAAAAGGTTAAAAAAAAAAACTCTTCCTTGTTGGTTTCAAACTGTCCAATCCAGTTTTTCTGGTTTCTGCAGGACCCCTCTGTGGGCTGGGTTGTAGGCTCAGGCTCACACCCGCCCCCAAGCTAGGCTACCAGACTGGGGTGTGGGCACCCGCCCACCTGACAGGCTGTCTGGGTCCCATGGGATCTGGTGCTGGTCCTTCCCAGTCCTGTGGCTGGGTGAGAAGCAAGTCAAGCTGCCTTCAGAGGAGAACACCTCAGTCCACTTTCCAGTAAAAACTTCTCCAGAAAGCGTGCCTTTCAGCCTAGCCCAATTCCTAACCTGACTTGTTAGGACAATGATCCTCTCAAATTTCCTGGGCTGGCAGACTGGTGGGCTGGCAAGCACAGAGATTGAAACTGAACAAGGCCCCCTGTCCTTGCCACCCTCCCTGCACACCTAGGCAGACAGGTCTCTGCCACCCAGCCCTGCCTAGGTGGGGAGGGACGGAGCCAGCTCTTCCAAGGACCCCGCAGCCGGCCCAATCCTCCACTGGGTGCTGGGCTCCCTACGAGTCCTCCATGGCACTGGCCACAGATGGAAGCCTCTACACCCCTAACACAGCGGCAGCGGTGGCTCTGAGGCATTTCTGGCTGGCCAAGGGCAGCCGGCCCTGCTGCTGCCGCTTTTGTCTTTACTCACTGGTGCCGGGGTCCTGATGAGTCCTCTGTGGCAGGCGGCCATGTTGCTGGGCACAGGCAGAAGCTTCTGGGCCCCAACCGCTATGGCAGCCGCGGCTCCAAGGTCTTTATGCGCCAGCCAATGGCTGCCGCTGGCCTGGCCACTTCAGTCCTTTTTGTGTCCCTGAGACCCCAACGACCTGTAGCTGTCTGGTTCATCACTATCTCTGGTCTCTTATTTTCATAAATGTTGGGGAATTGTTGGTTGGGGAAGTGACTGTGCTGTTCTTCAGTAAATCTGCCGGGATTTCCTCCCAATAGTATGAGAACTGGAGTCGCTCCGTCCTACTCCGCTGCCATTTTCTCAGGAATCCCCATATTATTATTTATTTATTATATTATTTTCCATATAAATCACTGCAAATCTTCTTTTACCCCACCCTGTAGTTATACATGTATTTATTTATTTTTCTCTAAAGGGTAAGAGGCAAATACAGTTTTATCTGGAAGACTAAACACGTTTAAAGGAGTTTTAAAAAACTGTATGCTGTGGGAAATGAGTTGATAAAGATTCAACACCTGATGGTGCAAGAAAGAGAGGGCCACGAGTAATCTGAGTTCTCCTATCACTCTTCACATGTTCTCTGCGTCCTCCACAGATAATACCCTCTCCATTTTGTTATAGAGATTCTTACCCCATTATATTGATCTGGTCTACATTCTGGGAAGAATTTATAAAGATGTTATTGTTTTTAAAGATTTTATTTTTATTTATTTTTGGAGAGAGTGGAAAGGAGGGAGAAAGAGAGGGAGAGAAACATCAGTGAGTGGTTGCCTCTCACATAGCCCCCACTGAGGACCTGGCCTACAACACAGACATGTGCCCTGACTGGAAACCGAATTGTCAACCCTTTGGTTTGCAGCCTGCGCTCAATCCACTGAGCCACTTTAGCCAGGGCTGGCATTTCTACATCTTGACTGAAATGCTGGTGTTGAGACTGCTCCAAGGTACCTAATTACTAGCTTCATATGTAGCAGTTCAGCCTAAGGACAGGCATCATCTCCTCAAATCCTGATGGCTTGCCACCTTGATTTTTGCCATACCTTTAGTTGCCCATGGAACCTAAAAATACCACGGGTGCAGAGGCCCTACTAGCTTCAGCTGTTCAGTTCCTTTCTAGGCCACACATTCTCTTTTGTTGAGCCAAGTATGATGTGGTCTGTGTGCAAACTCTGTATACACATTGGCACCATGATACTTACACAGTAATGATGCTAATATTGTCTGAGACTAGATAACTCCAAGATATTGGAAGTTGAAAAACGACTTCTTTTTTACCCCCCAAAAGAATTTAAAACATAGGCTTTTCCCCAAATATCAAAGCAGTGAAAGATGTCACTCCATAAGAAAGTAAAATTGATAATGATTTTAAAAGATTATTAGACTGCAAAGGAAACCCTTTCCTGGAAATTCAGGGAAACCCCATATTTTGTCATCAGTGAACTCCCTTTAAAAATTCATTATGGAGAATTCTCTAAGCTACAAAGACCCCATTAAAACAAAGTGTGGCTGTGATTTTCTCATGAAAGATGCTGTTTCTCAGGAAATCTTCCCTGTATCTCTCTCTTCTCACCTCATTCAATATTTCTGTTCCCTTTTAAATTCAGGCTTCTAGTTTTACATTTCAGGTCTTAAAAATAGTTCAGTTTCCCTATCTACACCATTTTTTCTGTTCTGTAATTTTGAAGAAGTCATAAATTGAAAAACCTCCCTTATTTTATATATTGCATGTTTCTATAATTCACAATAAGTTCATTGCAGAAAACAGAGTTCCAGGTGCCCTTTCTCTGAAAGTTTGCTAATCCTAGTTGATCTGCATCTGATGAAAGATGGCTGTTTGCACATTCAAAGGAAGTTTGCTAAACCTAATGTAAGGAACAAAGGTCTACAGAATCAGAGCTATAATGAAAGACAATGACAGAATTATTAAACATGACTACATTTCATCATAAAAGATTAATTATTTACCATAGAATTAAAGGGCTAAAGTGAAATTAAAATTCAATCATTTTCATTTACTAAGAGAAAAATTGGACTGTTACAGAAAACAACTCAGCCATTTTCGGGTGTATGGAGTGGAACTTTATTTACCCATGAGGACCCAGAGGAGGCAGTCTCCAAATTCTGGGTCCTGAACTTGGGCAGGGGCTTGTTTATATAGCGTGGCATGCGGAAGCAATTTTACTAAGCCTACGTGGCAGAAGCAGGTTTACAGAAGCAAGAAAGCAGGGCTGCTGAGAAAGCAGGGCTGCTGATAGGGTCATGTTCTTTGGTTCTTACTTCTTAGTAGTTGCTCACCCCTCCTTATGTTAGTGGCTCAGCAAATGGACCATGTCCTTCTGACTTGTCTGGACTTGTCTAAGCAGGTCTCCTGCTACATCTCCCCCCTTTTGATGCTTGACAGTACTGTTAACTGGTCTAGCATCACTACAAGGCTGGCCTATGTATCCTGGGGTATCTTCTGATAATGATGCCACTGGAGGGACAGGATTTTGGTGGTTGTTCTGCAAGTTACTGTAGCTTCTAGATTCTGCACTATAGTGGGCAGTACACAGGGGCCAAAGCTTAAACCTAAGAAAAGTATGATTAATGGCCCAAGGAAGGGTAGTATCTACTGGAGCCAGGCCTGGGGATTTAGCCCCTAATTTCTCTAATTCTTACTTTCTCTTTCTTTGGTGCGATGGTTTATATTCTGTCCGATTTCTTTAACTTTCTTTGCTATGATCTCTGACTGATTTACATAGTAGCAACATTTCTCTCCTAGGACCGTACTGGTCCCCCCTTTCCCTGAATTCAGAGCATTAATGAGGTTTCTTTCCTCATCATTTTTCTCCTCCTGTGATTTACTATTAGGGAGGGGTTCTGAGATTTCTTTCTTTTTCTGGAATCATATAAAGGACAATGGACAAAGGTCTCATGTTCTTGTAACTACTTCCGGCTGGACATGGACTTCGTCCTACCTACCCTTGGGGTCGAGGGTACCCTGAAAGGGGGTGTGCAATATGGAGGGAGTCCTTCCTGCAAGGGGAAGGACCTTACAGGGTCCTGGTCAGTTGGCTGTCACCAGGAAGTTGCAGGCTTGGTGTCCAAAGGCTGGCATTACTGGACTGTTGGCCTTCTGGTCAGGTCATATTCTGGAGGTGACAGATTAGGCAAGACATTGGAAGCACAATTAAATCATAACTATTAAATTACAAAGGCAGGGACTTCAGTAAAGAATGGCTTATCTAGAGGAAGGTGTACAAGGAATGCTACACATATCCAGCACTCTTGTGGCCCACTATACTTCACTTGGGCCAAGGAGAATATATTAGGATTTCTCTCCTAGATTTCTGAGCCCTGTCTGTCCAAGCTATCAAGACAGAAAAGGGAAAATCAGTTCTAAAGTGAAACCCACAGACCACCCCAACTCTTGATAAACCCAACTACTTAGTTCAATCAAACGGTTGAGTCTCAGGGGGAAGGGGGGCAATGACGAAGATGGACTCCTTAGGTGAGGCCTATATTGTAACTAATCATCCATAGACATAGGCAGGTCATAGGCATACACCCTATGAAAACAGAGGAATACACAGGTTAATTCATACAATAATCCCCAAACCAGTCTCTGCGCCTGTGAGACTGTCTTTTGGGAAGACATTCCATTGCAATGTCCTTCCTGAAATGACATTTAACAGTGGCAATATGACAGGTCCTTTGCACCTGTAAATTGTACATCTTTGGTGATATCACAAACCTGGTTTCAACTCTTAAATGAAAACAAATTTTCAAGACAGTTAGCTGTACCATTCTGATGTCGAATACTGAGCATAGTGATCTTCCTTGAATGACAGTTTTTCTCCTTAAGATCACCCTCACTGTTATTACAGGAACTACTTTGGGTCCCGCTTTTGATTTTGACCGTTCATTTGCATAAACATGCCAAAAGCAGCCTGGATCACTTATGATCCTTAAGTCTGCTTTGCTGGAACTCACACAGGGAACCTTCAGATTGACTTCTCAGTCTGCCTCTTGGGGCACAGAAGCAGAGCCACACATCTGCCATCTGGCTTTGTCTGTACCAGTCGTTTCACTCAAGTCCTTGAGCCTCCATTGTGCCTACAGGATCCTTCTTAGCCATCTTTCAGGAAAGCAGCCTTCATTCCTTCCATGGAAAGACTGGCTCGAACTGCACAACCAGCCAAAGTACCAGGCTTTTCTCATGGGCTTTCGCTAGCTTCACAAGTCAATCCCAGTTCCTCTGAGCTTTCTGGTAATGGCCAGAACCCATACATGCCTCCTTCAGGCATGGTATTCCAGTCAATGTCCTAGTTAACAAAACCACTATTAATGACTGGTCTTATTGGCTTTATGCAAAGAAACCTTACGTCATCATTCATTCCTTCAGAATGCCAAATTCTGGAGGGATCAGGTAGGGAGAAAAACATGAAGCTTGAGGGAAAATCTTTTTCCTTCTAATACCCATCAAGATGCATCTCCATGCCTTATACCTTCTATTACTAACCACATAATTTCTTTCCAAAACTTTCACATTTCCATTTATTTTTATGACTTCCCACCAACTTTCTGCAATATTCACAAACCTTCTATAGCCTTACTACCTGTCCAGATTTATCCATAATTCACTTTTAATCCCTGTTCCTTTCTCACACTGAGGACTGCAGTTGAACTCAGTATCTGGCAGCTAAAAGTCCCTAGCACTATAGGCATCTTCTACTAAAAGTTTCTAAATTCCCAGGGACATTTTGCACCTTTCTGAAGCTTAGACCTTGCAAACACCCTATAAATCAGATGGTCAGCCTTGGACTTCAGTTCATGACCTTCAAAACCAGAGCCATTCCTATCAGAACCAGTTACACAGAGAACCTGACTGCTGCAGTGTGCACCCAGCAGCAGCACACAGCCCATAATCTGAAGAGAAGTCTTAGCCAGTTCCAAGATGGTGGCACTGATGCATGCGTGGTTGTCCAAGATGGCGATGCCCATGAATGCTCTGTCCTCCATGGTGGAGCACTCACGTGGCTCATCCATTTTACCCAAAATGGCAGCACCCCGACTCTGGTTCTGCTCCCTGCGTTGTCAGCCCCAAGGCTCTGGCTACAGTCTCCAGAGCTAAGGAGGCCCCAGAGGTCCCCAAGGCCCCTGGTGCAGCAGGTGAGCAGAGCCCACTCGCAGGGGCTGTGAACCCGTGGTGGAGACTTCTCCCACTTTCAGGGCGGGAGAAGCTGTAGTGGGCCTCACCTCCCCAGAAGGCAACATTACCACTGGAGTTCCCGCTCTCTAGGGTCCCCCTTTATCTATTCTGAGGATGGGAAGAGGTCTTCCAAAGACTAACTCATATAGCCTGAAGGGTTAGGGCCATTCCTAACTGTAAGTAATGCCAGCGGCAGCAAATCAGTCCAAGGCAGTCCAGTCTCCTGGTGGAACTTAGCTAGTTTCCTTGAGAGTCCGGTTCATGCGCTCTACTTTTCCTGAGCTCTGGGGTCAGTATGCAGTGTGCAATTTCCATGTGATATGGAGGAGCCTTGTTACCTTTGAGATGAAAGCCACACCCTTGTCACTCCCAATAGTCAGGTGCAATCTGTACCTTGGGATGATTTCCCTCATCAGGGCCTGGGTGACTTCTTGGCTTTTCTCAGTCCTGGTGAGGAAGGCTTCTACCCACCCAGAAAAGGTGCAAATGAAGACTAAGAGTACTTATAACCCCCGCTGGGTCTGACTTCAGTAAAGTCCACTTGCAAGTCCTCAAACGGCTGCCTCCCTGAGTACTGTATTCCTGGCTTTATCCCTAGATGCCCTGCTGCATTGCTCCAGCCACATGTAATACACTGCACTGCTGCAGAGCCGCAGAGTGCAGCCAGGTTAGGGAAGTAAAGGTACCTTTTTAACAGGTTTTCTAAGGATGTCTTGCCCATATGAGTGAGGCTGTGGCACTGCCTCACTAGATTGCTGGTTTGCCCCTAGGGGACATATATATATTCCCATCTGGAAACTTCCAATTCTCTTCAGCAGTTTCCTGTCCTCCAGCTTGTCGTGCCCACTCTGTTTCAATTTATGCCCCTTCTTTAAGGATACCTGGTACCCTGGCTTGGTTAGCAGTTGGAACAGCTGGCAAGGGCCCTCCCAGCAGTGGTCTTGGGTTGGTGTGGCTGAAAGGAGGTCATGTACACATCACAGTAACACTGGGTCAGTCTCCTTCTTGGTGAATGATTTTAGATCTCTGTCCAGAGCCTCTCCAAGGGGAGTGGGAGAGATTTTGAAGCCTTGTGGCAGTCTGGTCTGGGTCTAAGCCAGCTAGGCTGAGGACTGTAAGCCCCTGTAACCCTGGTCTTTGTCGCCTGCCAGTGGGCTTTTTCTTTTTCCTTGTTTACTTTCCTACAGAGTATGAAGTTTCAACCATTTCTGGAGTCCTCAATTTCCTTATCAGAGCAGATACAGAGCAACATCTGAAACACAGAGTTCCAAAACAATACACAGATAGAGGCATTCTCTTGTGCCAATGCATCCACTGGTGCCTCACAGAGACATGCTCCTCAGGCCCCGTCTTATGGCAGAGACATGCTTCTTTGCCTCAGGCTGAAGCACTGGTCAGCCCCAATTGACCCTTCCTGGGTTTCGGGTGGCAAAGGCATTCTCCCCAACTGGCTACAGGTGACCTTTCCTAGGTCTTACAATACAGGTTTCTGATCAGAAACAGAACCACATGTTAGAAATTTGCTCTTTTCCCACAAAACCAGAAAACAAGTAGTTGAGGTTTCCTTTACTCCAGGCTTAAAACTTTCATATCCTTTATACAGTCACTCACACACAAACACACAAACAAACAGCCAAGAGTTTATACAGTCCCGCCCGAGTAGGACTGCCCAGGTGGGGATATGTTTCCCCTTCCAGATGGCCAGTTGGCCTCCAGAGGACCTAAAGCTAATTGCCTGCCTGAAAGGTGATCAGTCTCTCCTTCCACCACAAGGGGTGGGCCAGGTCTCGGGCTCTGGTCCCTAGGGCACTTACTGATTGGCCCTTTTCAGGTTCAGATAGTTCCAGTCTGCACCCCACCTGCGGGTCGAAGAGCAGTCCAGAGGATGACTTCCACAGTGCCCAGGGTGTCTGGGACCTGAAATCACTGGGGCGTGTACTTCCCTTCGGCCTCTGGGCTCCCTCTTGGTCGCTCCCCTGCCACCTTCACTGGAGGCAAAAAAGGCCTGCTCTCATAAATCATTCCTGGTCAGGGAACCAAAATGTTACAGAAAACAACTCAGCCACTTTTGGGTGTACGGAGTGGAACTTTGCCCATGTGGATCCAGAGGAGGCAGTCTCCAAATTCTGGGTCCCGAACTTAGGCATGGACTTGTTTATATAGTGTGGCATGCAGAAGAGATTTTACTAAGCCTATGTGGCAGAAGCAGGTTTACAGAAGCAAGAAAACAGGGCTGCTGAGAAAGCAGGGCTGCTGAGAAAGCAGGGCTGCTGATAGGGTTATACAATGTTCTTTTGTTCTTACTTCTTAGTTACTTAGTTCCTCACCCCTCCTTATCTTAGCGGCTCAGCAAACAGACCATGTCCTTCTGACTTGTCTAGGCTTGTCTAAGAAGGTCTTCTGCTACAGACTGTCATTGTAATAAAGAAAACTTGGCCTTTTCCTCAGTTTTCTTTTGTCTTTAAATTATAATTATTGATGATAATTGCATTCTTACTGCACAGAAGTTAGGCAAACTCCTAAAATTTTTGTCACAAGAAGCCATTGTTATTGAATAATTTGCTGAAGTTCAAATAGTATCAAAATATTGATAGGGAATATTTTATACTTTAATATTAAGACATAATGTTGATATACTTACAAGTGTAAGGAACTTGAATTTTGCACACATATACATATTATTTCTTGTATAAATTTCTAACCAGAACATATTTCCTCAAAAATCTATAGTTAGTAATTTATACTAAGAACTATAAAGAAAGAGTAAAATATATGTTTTTAGAAGTTAGATTTCTTAAGATGTTGTAGTAAAATTAGGCCTCTAAAAACATTTAAAATAAAGTTTGCCAACCCAAAATGCTTTAGTCTTTATGTTGTATATAATATATGTGATCCTAAATATCTCCTTATACGTTGTCCTTTAAGATTACTTATATTTATATATAATTTACCTATAATATAATACAGCCACTTGAAATATATGATAGAGTCATTTTTGGCAAATGTGTATGAACATGTAACTATTACTTCAGTCAAGGTATAGACCATTTCCATCACTGTCAAAAGATTCCTTCTATCTCCAACAGTCAGACAATGACTAATCTATTTTTATCACCACAAATTAAATGTTTTCCCAGAGTTTCATGTTTAAAAAAGTCTCATAGAATGTGATACTCTTTTCTGTCTAGGCTTGTTTGCTCAACATATTTTTGATATCCACGATAAGTGTATCAATAGTTTATTTCTTTTACTTGTTGAGTAGTACTCCTTCCCAAACATATGACACATTTATTTATTCTGTAGTTGATGGACTATATATATTTCTCTTTGCACTAGTATGGGATTGTTGTGTCATATGGTATGTGTACATTTAATTTTAATTTTATAGAACTTCAAGAAAGCAATTCAAAGTCATTGTTCCCTTTACATTCCTAGTGGTAGTGGGTGAGGAGCTTCAGCTGCTCCACACCCTCATCAGCACTTGAATTGATAATCTTTCCTAGATTAACTATTTTCATCAAGGTGTAGTGATACACATCACTGTAATTTTAATTTGCAGTTCCATTATTATGGTAAATAATTCTGAGCATTTCTTCATGTACATTGCTCATTTGCCTGTTTTTTTTTCCAGAAGGACCTGTTCAAACTTTTTGCCATCTTATTATTGATGTTATTTATTTATTCTATGTAGAAGTACTTTGTTAGATATTTGAATTGATATTTCCCATACCATTGTTTTTTTTCTTGTCTCTTTTGAGAAGAAAAAGGTTTCATTTAATGAAATCTTCTCTATACACTGTTTTTGTTATGATTTTCTCTGATTATGCTCTAAGAGATTTTTGCCAATATCATTAAAATATCCTATGTTATTTGCTAGAATTTTTCTAGTTTTTTTCTTTCTATTTAGGTCTTTGATATTTTCTAGCTTAATTCATGGTGGAATTTAATAATTAAGGTTTATTTTTTATGTATATATCTAGTTGTTTTAGTAATTTTTGCTGAAAAGACTATTCTTTACTCTATTGAATTACGTATACAAAGCTTATCCTAAATGAATTCACCCTATATGCATTGATCTATGTCTGAAACCTATTTTCTGTTTCTATATACTTACACAAATACCATGTGGCATAATATTATAGTTATATAACACATCCTGAATAAGGTAGTCTAAGTACTGCAATTTTCATCCTTTTTTGAAAGATCATTTGGCTATCCCATATTCTTTTAATTTTTATAACTTCTGCATAATTAGTCAGTTTCTTTTTTTAAAAAACCTTGCTGACATTTCTGTCAAGGTTGTATAAAGTTCCTAAGTTAGTGATTCTCAAACAATGGCCCCTGGACACAGTGTAAGAGTCATGGAAAACTTGTGAAAAAGGTAAGTTGTTAATTCCCATCCCATGTCTACTGAATCAGAAAATCTGGAGATGACCCTTCTTCTTTATTTGTTAGGGTGGTCAATGCTGCTGGCTGTGAAACAATTCATAAAGAGAAGAAAACACAGAAAGTAAAGTTTTTATTCACTTTCCAAGAGTGAAAGGTGCTAGGCATGGAGAAATGTACCAGCAGTGAAATGTAGAGTTGTTATTGGATTATCATTGGAGTATAAAAGGGTCGGGGTGGGGGGTGTTGTTGGGTGGCCCCCTGGCTGGTAGGGGCATTGAAACACAGGAAGTTTTGGTTGATTTTTTATAAGTTGCAGTTTGCTTCAATCTAATCTTTTGCCTGAGGCTGTGGGGATAATTAGTCATATTCTGTTCTTGCTTTCCAGTCCTGGGGACATAAGCTCAGAAGAGTAAGTAAAATTTTGCAGCCGTATTTAACAAGGTCATAGGTCTGCTTGGCAAATGGTGTCACAGCAGCAAAAGGTAGTGGCTTTGTCTTTTCATTCCCCCTCTGGTTTTAAAATTATTTCATTCTTAATGACCTGGCCGAGTTCTGGTCTGTAGAGTAGGGACAAAGATTTCATCTTCTTATGGCCCTTCCTGTTATTAGGGATGTAGACTTTTCCCTACTGGCAGGACTGGATATGGTCATTAAAAGGAAGAGGGTGTGATTGGACAGCCCAAAAAGCAAGAATTGTGGCCAGAGGCCATTAGTGGAGGGACTTTCCCGGAGCTTAGATGCTCCATTAAATGAAGGATATGAGATATTTGAGGAGCCATAGCCCAAAAATGAGAATAAAGAAAAAGGCTTCTATAGGTCTGAGAAAGGGAGTTAGCCAGGAAAACTAGGACCAGATATTGGCCTTGAAATCCCCCCAAAAAGAGAGGTGGAATGGTAGGTAAATTCTGTATGGCTGACACTGTATCTGTAATTCTTATTTATTCCAAGTCAAAAAGTGAAAAAAAAATAAAACATTTAGCTTGGAAGAAAATTAGAAAAGTTAAGATTCAACTTAGTTTGTAGATGACAATCAGAAATTATGATTTCCATTGAAATACAATTTATCTTCCTGAAATCATTGCCATTTATCAAAGACACTGTGCTAAGTCCAGTTGCAATTTGGCCTGATTATTTGCATGAACACAACAAGAATAGTAATTGACCATATAGGCTCTTTCAAATCTGCTTTGCTGGAATTTCAAAATGAACCTTCAGATTGATCTCTAGTCAGCCCTTCAGGGTACAAAAACCTTGTCACACCAGTGCCATATGGCTTTGCCTGCAATACCTATAGGTGTGGGTGGATTTTTTAAGTTCTTAAGGTCCGTGAAATGTCTTCAAATTTCTTCCCTGTCATCTTTCAGGAATGCAGCCTTCATTCCTTACCTAAAGAGACTGCCATGACCACATGACAAAGCCAGGTACAAGACCATTTCTTCAAGGGGCTCTTATTGGCTTTAAAAGTCCATCTTAACTCTTTAAGGTGTTCTGGTGACATCCAGAATCCAGACATGACTAATGATCACATGACATTCCAGATAAATACTTGGTTAATAAAACCATATTTGGAAACTGGTGCTATTATAAAAAAAGAAGAAGAAACAGATTTTTACTGCATTTACGCAAACAAACAAATTGCTGTGAAAATATTCATTAAGAGTTGCTGAAATCTAAAAAGTTTTGGTTGGGAGAAAAATATAAATGTTTCAATATTGCTCATGAGGGCAAAATACATCAAATTGTTCTAGGTAGAAAACAAATTTTCTTATATCTGGAAAACAAAAAGAAATAAAATTGGTAATGTTTTGAACACAGTGAAAAGAATAATTATTTTTAGTTCATTTGGTCACATATAATCAATTTTGTTTTTCTTGATTATTTGCCGGTATTTCCTTGATCCCAGTAATTTCTAAGGGTATTATAAATCTTAACTTTAAAGATATGACCTGCTTAGATACATGAAATTTAGAGTAAGTCAGAGTCCTTTTCATGAACCTATCCAAAGGTACATTTGCAAATGTGTTATATACATTTGCAAATGCTAGTAAAATGGTGGCTGTTCATATATGACAAAATTTAAAATGGCATGGTAGTAGGTTCAATTAAAATGCAATTGATAAAGACATTTACTTATTTGGAGAATATAATATTTCAAGATTCAGCACACAATCTCTCTCTCATGTGTGTGTATATATGTGTGTGTGTGTGTGTGTGTGTGTGTGTGTGTCAAACAGTATGCAAGGTATTTTTTACTCATTTTTAATTTTTGTTGAAGAACGGTTGTCTCCATTTTCCCCACCACTTCCCCAACCCCAGCCATTCCCACCTCCTACTTTCAAACCTGCATCCTTTATCTTTGTCCATGTGTCCTTTATACATGTTTCTTGATGACCTTTCCCACTTTCCCCCCATTATCCCCTCTCACCTCCCCTCTGGTTACTGTCAGTTTGTTCTTTATTTCTATGTCTCTGGTTTTATTTTGCTTTCTTGTTTCTCTTGTTGAGTTCTTTTGTTGAGTAGGTTCCACTTATAGGTGAGATTATATGGTATTTGTCTTTCACTGCTGGGCTTATTTCACTTAACATAATGCTCTCCAGATACATCCACGGTGTCAGAAAGAATAAGAGCTCCTTAATTCTTTATGCTTGTGTAGTATTCCATTGTGAAAATGTACCATTGTTTTTCGATCCACTGATTTACTGATGGGCACTTAGGTTGCTTGTAGCACTTGGTTATTGTACATTGTGTTGCTATGAACATTGGGTTGCATAGGTTCTTTTGAATTGTTATGGTATTGTATGGGTTGTATGGTACTGTTTTGAGATTCTTATGGTATAGTACCAGCAGGGTAATTCCTGGGTCAAAAGGCAGTTCATCTCTGGCTGGTATAGCTCAGTGGATTGAGTGCAGGCCTGTGAACCAGATGATCACAGTTCGATTCCCAGTCAGGGCACATGCCTGGGTTGTAGGCCAGTTCTCAGCAGGGGACCCATGAAAGGCAACCATACGTTGATGTTTCTCTCCCTTTCTCCTTCGCTTCTCCTCTAAAGATAAATAAATAAAATCTTTAAAAGGGAGTTCAATTGTTAGTTTTCTAAGGAAATTTGATACTGTTTTCATAGTGGCTTCACCAGTCTGCATTCCCACCAACAGTGTACTAGCATTCTGTTTTCTCCACAACCTTCCCAGCACTTGTTGTTTGTTGATTTGTTTATGATGGCCATTATGACTAGTATGAAGTGGTATATCATTGTGGTTTTAATTTGCCTCTCTCTGGGACTTCTGGCCAAGATGGAAGCATAGGTAGATACACTTTGTCTCCCTGCACAACCAAAAGAAGGACAGCAACATATTTTTTAAAAAGAATAAATAACCATAACTGCCAAAAAATCAAATTGTATTAAAGTCTGACAACCAAGAAACTAAAGAAGAACCATTCATGTAGACTGGTAGGAGGGGCAAAGATGGGCATCCAGGGTGGAGAGGACTCACAGCGAGGTGGTGGCTGGAGGACCAGGTGAGGCAGTGGCTGGCAGAGTGGGTGGTACTATAGTTGTATGCAGATAAACCGGGAGGAACAACTTGGGAGAGAGACAGACCACACAGTCCAGGGTTCCAATGCAAGGACATAAAGCCTCACAACGTCTGACTAAAAGATCCTGTGGGGCTTGCCATGGCAGGAGAAACTCCCGGGCTCACAGGAAAGTTTGTTGAAGACACCCATAGGGTCCTAGAATGTACACAAAACCACCCACCTGAGAATAAGTACCAGAAGGGCCCAATTTGCTTGTGTGTAGTGGGGGAAGTGACTGAAAGCTAGCTGAGAGAGCTAAGCAAGTAGCATTGTTCCCTCTCTGACCCATCTCCCACAAACTGTTCCAAAAGCAGCAAACTTGGTTGCCCCACGCATATAAATACTTAAAGCTCCACTCCTTACTACATAACAGGTGTGCTGAGAAAAAAAATATGTACCAAATGAAAGAACAGATCAAAGCTCCAGAAAAAATACAACTAAGCAATGAGGAGACAGCCAACCCATTAGATGCAGACTTCAAAATACTGGTGATCAGGATGCTCATAGATGTGGTTGAACATGTTGCAAAAGAGAGGAAAAAGTGAAGGCTATGAAAAGTGGAATCAAGGGAAATTTACAGGGAATCAACAGTGGCAGGAAGGAAGCTGGGGACACAAACCAGCAGCTTGGAGCAGAAGGAAGAAATAAGCATTCAAACAGAACACAATGAAAAAGCAAGTACTTAAAAAAAAAACCAGGAGAGGCTGAGGAACCTCTGGACAACTTTAAACATTCCAACATTCAAATCATAGGGGTGCCAAAAGGAGAAGAGGAAGAGCAAGAAATTGAAAACTTATTTGAAAACATAATGAAGGAGAATTTCCCTAATCTGGCAAAGGAAATAGACTTCCAGAAAGTGCAGGAAACTCAGAGAGTCCCAAAGAAGTTGGACCCAAGGAAGCTCGTACCAAAGTACATCATAATTACATTACCCAACACTAAAGATAAGGAGAGAGCCCTGGCTGGTGTAGCTCAGTAGATTGAGTGCAGGCCTGGGATCTAAAGGATCATGGTCCAATTCCCAGTCAGGGCACATGCGTGGGTTGCAGGCCAGTTCCCAGCAGGGGATGCATGAGAGGCAACCATACATTGATATTTTTCTCTCTTTCTCCTTTTCTTCCCCTCTAAAGATAAATAAATAAAATCTTTTTTAAAAGATAAGGAGAGAATCTTAAAAACAGCAAAAGAAAAGGAGAGAGTTACAAAGGAGTTCCCATAAGACTATCAGCTGATTTCTCAAAAGAGATCTTGAAGGTATGAAGGGGCTGGAAAGAAGTATTCCAAGTCAAGACAGGGACCTACATCTAAGATTACTCTACCCAGCAAAGCTACCATTGAGAATGGCAGGGTAGATAAAGTACTTCCCAGATAAGGTCAAGTTAAAGGAGTTCATCATCAACAAGCACTTATTACATGAAATATTAAAGGGACTTATCTAAGGAAAAGAAGATAAAAAATAATGAGAATAAAATGACAACAACCTCACAACTATCAACAACCAAACCTAAAAAAACAAAAAGAACTAAGCTAACAGCTAGAACAGGAACAGATTCACAGAAATAGAGATCACACAGAGTGCTAATAGTGGGGAGGGGAAGGGAGAGGAAGGGAAGAAAGGTACAGGGAATAAGAAGCATAAATAGCAGGTAAAAAGTAGACAGGTGGAAGTTAAGAATAGTATGGGAAATGGAGAAGCCAAACACCTTATATGTATGTCCAATGAAAATGAAATAAGGTGGGGGAATGATGGTGGGAGGGGGTACAGCGCCAAGGGGAATAAAGGGGGAAAATGGAACAATTGTAATCAACAGAACATTTTAAGAAATTTGCTTCTCTCTAATGGCTAGTGATGTTGAGCATTTATTCCTGTGTCTTTGGGCCTTGTGTATGTCCTCCTTGGAGAAGTGTCTTTGCCCATTTTTTAATTGTGTTATTTGTCTTCCTGGAGTAGTCATGTGAGTTCTTTATGTATTTTGGAGATCAAACCCATGTCCAAGGTATCATTTGAAAATACATTTTCCTATACGATTGGTTACCTTTTTATTTTTCCATTGTTTTCTTTAGCCACCCAGAAGCTTTTAATTTTATGAAGTCTCATTTGTTTGTTCTTTCCTGTATGTCTCTTGCTCTAGGGGACATATTGGTGAAAATATTGTTGCATGAATATCTGAAATTTTTCTCTGTATGTTCTCCTCAAGGACTTTTATGGCATCACAACTTATATTTAAATCTTTTATCTATCTTGAATTTATTTTTGTATATGATGTAAATTGGTGGTCAAGTTTCATTTTTTTTTGTATGTAGCTGTCTAGACATCCCGAAACCATTTGTTGAAGAGGCTATTTTCACTCCATTTTATGCTGCTTCCCCCTTTGCCAAATATTGATTTACCATAGAGACTAGGGTATGGTTTATTTCTGGTCTCTATTCTGTTCCATTGATCTATGTTTCTCTTCTTATGGCAGTACAAGACCGTTTTGGATAAGTGGACTTGTAATATAGTTTGTATCAGGTATTATGATGCCTCCTACTTTGTTCTTCTTTCTGAAAATTGCTCAGGACATTCGGGTCACTTATGGTTCCACATAAATTTTTGAAATGTTTGTTCTATATCTGTGAATTATGCCATTGGTCTTTTAATAAGGATTGCATTGAATCTATCGATTGCTTTGGAGAGTATGGGCATTTTAGTGATGTTAATTCTTCCAATCCATGAACATATTATCTGCTTCCACTTGTTTGTGTCTTCTTAATTTATTTCTTCAGTGTTGTATAGTTTTCTGAGTAGAGGCCTTTTACCTCCTTGGTTAGGTTTATTCCTAGGTACTTTATTTTTCTTGTTGCTATATCAAGTGAGATTTTTTTTCCTGATTTCTATTTCTGATATTTCACTGTTGGTGTACAAAAATGCCTTCAGATTCTGAATATTTGTTTTGTGTCCCACTGTTTTGCCACATTCACTTATTAGGTCGAGTATTTTTTGGTGGAGTCTATAGGATTTTCTATGTACACTATCATGTCATCAGCAAACAATGACAGTTTTGTTTCCTTCTTTCCAATTTGGATGTCTTTTTATAAAATATTTTATTTATTTATTTTCAGAAAGAGTGGAAGGGAAGGAGAGAGGGAGAAAAATATCAATGTATGGTTGCTTCTCATGTGTCCCCCACTAAGAACTGGTCTGCAACCCAGGCATGTGCCCTGACTGGGAATTGAACCATGATCCTTTGCTTCACAGGCCCGCACACAATCCACTGAGCTACACCAGCCAGGGTCAATTTGGATGTCTTTTATTTCCTTTCTGATTGCTGCTGCTAGGGCTTCCAATACTATATTGAATAGAAATGGTGAAAGCAGACATTCTTGTATTGTTCCTGATTTTTGTGTGGAAGATTTTGGTTTTTGCCCATTAAGTATGAAGATGGTTCTAGATTTTCTACATAAGGCCTTTATTATATTGAGGAATGCTCCCTTTACTTCCACTTTGATGAATGTTTTTATCATAAATGTGTGCTGTACCTTATTAAATGATTTTTACTCATCCATTGATATTATATGATTTTTGTCTTTCCTTTTGTTTATGTGATGTATTTTTTTTCAATTTTTTTATTTAATTATTTTTCAAGTACAGTTTTCAGTCTATTACTCCCATCCCATCCCACCCCCATCCTCCCCCCTCCCTCCCATTTCCACCCTTCTCAGTTGTTGTCCATGTATCCTTTATATAGGTTCCTCTAAATCCCTCCCTTATTTTTTTTTTTTTTTGATTTGCAGATACTGTACCATCTTTGTATCCCTGGGATGAATACCACTTGATCAATGGTGTATGATCTCTTTAATGTATTGCTGGATGGGTTTCCCAATATTTTGTCAAGGATCTTAGCTTCTAAGTCCATTGCCAATACTGGCCTGAAGTTTTATTTTTTTGTTGTGTCTTTATCTGGTTGTGAGATTAAGATGATGCTGTCTTCATGAAAAGAGTTTTGAGTCTTTCCTATTCTTGGATTTTTAAAATAACTTGTGAAGAATAGGGGTTAGTTCTTTCTTAAATATTTTGTAAAATTTTCCTGGGAATATGTGCAGTACAGGGATTTTGTGTGCCAGGAGTTTTTTGATTACCACTTCGATATCATCAGCTGTTATCAGTTTGTTGAGGATTTCTGCTTCTTCATTCAGTTTTGGAAAATTTTATTTTTCTAGAAACTTGTCCATTTCACCCAGATTTTCAAATTTTTTGACATATAGTTGTTCAGAACAATTTCTTACAATCCTTTGTATTTCTTTGGTATCAGATGTAATTTCTCCTTTTTTATTTTTTGTTTTGTTTATTTGGGTGCTCTCTCTTTTTTTCTTGATGATTCTGCCTAAATGCTTGTTGATGTTTTTACATTTTCAAAGAGCAGCTCCAGATTTATCAATCTTTTGGATTGTTTTTTTTTAGTCTCTATGTTGTTTAATTCTTCTCAGATCTTAGTTATTCTTCTTCTTTCTACTTGCTCTTGGCTTTATTTGTTTTTGCTCCCCCTGTTCTAGTAGGTGTAGGTTTAAGCCACTTGTTTGAAATGTTTCTTTCTTTTTTTAAAAGTTAATTCTTATTCAAGTACAGTTTTCTGTTTATATTTCCTGCCCTGCCCTGCAGGGCAGGAAATGTTTCTATTTTTTAAGTACATCTGTATCACTATGAACTTCCCTATCAGAACTGCCTTCACTGTGTCCCATAATTTTGAACTGTTGTGTATTCATTTTCATTTGTTTCCAGAAACTTTTTGATTATTCTGATCTCATTATTAACCCATTCATTGTTTAATAGCAGGCTATTCAATCTCCATGTATTCGAGTGTTTTTGGTTTTTTTTCTGGAGGTTGGTTACTAGTTTCTGCTTCTTGTGGTCTAAGAAAATGCGTGATGTGATTTCAATGTTCTTGAATTTTTTGAGGCTTTTTTTGTGTTCTATCATGTGGTCTGTCTTTGTAAATGTTCCATGTGCACTTGAAATGAATGTATATTTTGCTTTTGGGGGATGAAAGGCTCTCTCTCTATATAAATCAGTTAAGTCCATTTGTTCTAGGGCATTGTTCAATGCCACAATACCCTTGTTGATATTTTGTTTAGAAGATCTATCCATTTTTGAAAGTGGGGTGTTAAAATCCCTTAGTATAAGTGTGTTGCTCTTTACATCTTTCTTGAATTCCTCCAAGATTTTCCTTATGTATTTGGGTGTTCCTGTTTTGGGGGCATATATGTTCATAGTGTTGACATCTTGATGGATTCTTCCCTTGAGTATACTAAGTGTCTTTCTTCGGTCTTTTTATGGCCTTTGTTTTCAAGTCTATTTTGGTTGATACAAGTATTGCTAGTTTAGTGGGGTTTTTTCCAACCCTTAACTTTCAGTCTGTATTGGTCTGTTGTTCTGAGGTGGGTCTCTTGTAGGCAGCATGTGTGTGGGTCATATTTTCTTATCCATTCAGCTACCTTGTATCTTTTTATTGGAACATTTAATCCATTTATATTTCAGGCTATTACTAATATGTACTTATTCATTGCCATTTCACTCCTTTCATGCTTGTGTTTCTCTCTCCCTCACTGTTTTTCTTCCTGTTTTAAAGCAGTCCCTTTAGCATATCTTGCAGTGCTGGTTTGGTGAAGGTGTATTCCTTCAGCCTTCTTTTGTTAGGAAACTCCTTATTTTGCCTTTTATTTTAATTGAGAGCCTTGATGAGTAGAATTGTCTTGTTTGCAGGACTTTGTTTTTCATTACTTGGAATACTTCTTGCCATTCCCTTCTGGCTTGTAGTGTTTATGTTGAGAGTCAGCTGCTAGGCTTTCAGGGCTTCCTTGTGTGTTATTTCCTGTTTCTGCCTTAGTTCCTTTAAAATTCTCTCTTTTTTCTTTGAATTTTGCCATTTTATTTATGATGTGTCTTGCAGTGGGCCTCTTTAAGTTCCTCTTGATTTGGACTCTCTCTGCTTCCTGGATCTGTGCAACTTTTCGTTTTTTCAAATTAGAGAAGGTTTCCATCATTACTTTTTGAAAAACGTTTGTGTCCCTTGCTCCTCTTTTTCTCCTTCTGGTATCCCTATTATACAAATATGTTAAATTTTATGTTGGCCTGCATTTCTCTTAACCCCTCTTCATTCTTTTTGAGTCTTTTTTTCCTTTTCTTGCTCTTTCTACGAGTTCTTGTCCTCCAGCTCACTGATTGAATCCTCTGCTTCATGTAGCCAGCTTTTGATTCTGTCTACTGTGCTCTTCAATAAAGAAATTATATTATTTATTTCCTCTTGGCTCTTGTTGATCATTTATATAGTTATTCATGTGGGTGTAATTTTCAGTAAGTTTCTTGTAGCTTCCCAGTAGATTTTGGTAATTACCACTGAGCTCATTGAGTTTTCTTATAGTCATTTTTTAAACTCAATATCTGATAGTTGACTTGCCTCTGTTTCATTTAGGGTTTTTGATTTTTTTGTGAGTATTTTGCCTTTCCTTGCATTTGGGAGTTACTTTTTTGGCTCTTCATTTTTTTTGTGATACTCTTCTTGTTTGCGTCTGTCTCTTAAATTTATCTGTTTTGACTCCCAGAGTTTGTGGTGAGAACTTCTATGGTAGGAGACCTGTGAGTTTGAATGATGCAGTCTCCTTGATCTCCTGAACTTGGTGCTCTTGGGATGCCCCTTGCATTGTTTATGTTGGCTCTTTGGATGTAATTGGGTGTAGATTGTTGTTGGGTCATTCTTTTGTGGGTCCTTTCTCCAGCTGGTTGACTGAGGGTCATGCCGCCCATCATGTCTTGTATGCTGTTGTACAGGTTCTGCCAGAACAAAACCACAAAATCCTGGGAACAAACCCACATCAATAAAAATCACTCCTCACCTTTAATCCCACTATCAACAGCAAATGAACTAGTATTAACAAGGTTGTAAATAGATTAAGAGTATTACAAGAAAGGAGAGAAATAAACTATAGTACAAAATCTAGTTACTTAACACACACAAACTTGATGGACAAGAGATGAATGTTAAAAAGCTATGCAGAAAAGAAAGTATCACAAATCATGAATACCACAGTGGATTTACTCTCAGCAGCCTCTGATATTTGTAACTGTTTTCTTCTGGATCTGTCTCTGGTGATGTGAGGTGTTGACCCCATCTGACCTTAGACAGCCTGCTCCAAGTTGCCAGGGATCCACCATCTATGGCTGTCTCTTTCAGTTGTTAATATGGTCAGTTTGCACTCAGCAGTCAGGCTTAAACCCCTTTGGTTGGGTCAGAATCCCTCCTGGTTTGAGGGCTATTGTTTCTCTTTAGGTTGCTGCTGCTCAGAGGGGAGTGGTCTGCCTGAGCAGGATGGCTGCTGCTGTAGGGGTGATGACTCAGCCCTGGGATTCCAGTGGCTACTCTCTCAGTTCTTGCCCCAAAGCCTCTCTACCCAGTCTCTCCTCAAGTGTCTCTAGTCAACTCCATCCCCCTCCACATTGCCAGGGATCTACCGTCTGTGTCTGTCTCCTTTGGTTATTAATCTAGTCATTCTGCACTCACTAGTCAGGCTTAAGCACCAGAGAGCCAGGGTAGAATCTGTCCTGGGGTCCAGGCTGTTTCTTCCCATCAGGTTGCTCCTGCTCAGAGGGCAGTGGTCTACCTGAGCAGGGTGGCTGCTCTTGCATGGGGGAAAATTCAGCACCAGGATCCCAGGGGCTACTCTCTCAGTTCTCTCTTCAAAGCCTCTTTTCCCAGTTTCTCCTCAGGCTCTTAGCCCACTCTGCCTCAGCCTTGGCCAGAGCTCCAGGTAAGTGGCTACAAGTGAAAATTTGAGCATTGACCTTTTAAGTGGCCCTTTGAGTCTCTAGCCTTCCATCTCTGACAGAGAGCAACCCTGTGGTTTTTTTTAACTGCTAGTTGTTATCTGTGCACTTTTTGGGCTCTGGTGCTCTAGGCTGGGGATCCCAGCTTAGGGTTTAGACCCTACACTTTTCAGAGGGATCCAACCAGTTGCTTAATTATCTCCATGGTGCTGCTCCCTGTTGGCACCTATCCAGCCTTCTCAAGTCTCCACCACACTCCTTACTAACCAGTTAGTTTTAAAGATGATTCTTCTGTCCATCCAAGTTTATAAGTCTTTTCTTTCACTATTGTTCCTTCTGGGTGATTTCTCCACAATTTAATTGTCATTCCAGATTGGTCCTGGGAGGAGGTTAGTGTGGCTTCCATTCACTTCTCTGCCATATTGCCTCCTGGGCATGCAAGGTTTTAAAGGGATGTACTGCAGTGGTCTCCAACCTTTTTGACATCAGGGACCAGTATCATGGAAGATAATTTTTCCATGGACTTGGGAAGGTGGGATAAAGACAAGAGGCAGATCTCAGGTGGTAATGCAAGCAAAACTTGCTCATTTGCCCAATGCTCACTTCCTGCTGTGCAGCCCAGTTCCTATCTGCAGACCAGTATTGGTCCATGGATTGGGGATTGACTCCTGCTGTGCAGGGCTTATTAGAACTGTGCATTGGGCATGGAAAACAATTTGTAAATTACCAATGTGTGGATTACAAATACCCAAAATATCACTTCTCAATATCTCCACAAGGAACCAGCACTCCTGGCTTTTCCAGTGTCACTGACAGAATACCTGCCACCCCTGAGAGTTTACTATTTGAGCTTAGCTTTGAATTTTTGCTGGTTTCTTCCTATGGAAGATTAAAATTTCTAGCATATCTATTTTATTAAAATACACACATAAAATTAAACATAGTTATTATTGTGTTTGTCAAAGCTCCCTATGTAACTTTGAGCATATTAAATAGACCTAATTAGTTCACAAACTTTTATTTTATTAAGAGAAAGAATAAATCCTTGAGGTATTCCAGGAGCCCACTGGAATATGAAAGTTATTTCTGTTTTTAAAATCTAAACTTTGGGAAGGTTGCCAAATATACCTACCAAAAGTTTATAACAAAACCTTTTTGTGAAACAACACATTTTTATTACTATTTTTGGTAATAACTTTAATATTGTTTAATTTACATCAGTGCTTAATATCTTTAGACCAATGAAAATATTATACCCTAGTTATGCCATCCCAAGGCAGGAAATGCACCATATGTAATACACAAATGAATGCATATCACATGAAGACTCTACATATGAAGGCTAAACACATAAAGATCATACATATATTTTGAATTACTTATTTTTGTAGAGAAGGCATAAGATTTTTTATTTGCTTTTGACAATTTTTAAGAAGGCTAGAAAAGGGGATGGAAGATTATAAATAACAAGTAAGACCAGTTGAGACTCTCAATAAAAGCTTCAAGGACTGTTAATTAGTGGTGAAAATAAAGAAAGTTTTGGCTTCAATAGAAGGAATGTTACATCAGGAAATGTTGTAGACCACTCTGCCTGGTTCTAGGAATTGTATCTTGACCCCTTGTGGCTAAGGGCAAGGGATGACCTTTGGAATGAGAGCCACAGGAGACAAAGCTTGTCTCTGGTAGCAAAAGCTACCTCAGTTTCTTCTCCCTGCCCCAAAGCTTGGTCGGAAGTCAATGACGGATAAGACCCCTCACAGCGGGGAGCAACCTAAGCCAGACTCGATCACTTGGGAGGCCTTCATGGAAGGACTGGGTGGGGGGGCTGCAACAGAGAGCAATGGACTCTTGTGCCCCTCCCCCTGGCTTTGACAAAGCCCGAGCCCCCATGTTCTCTGGGAGAAGTGCTTCCTGGCTCTAATCCCCTTAAGCCTGAATACCTGTTGGGAAGGGGTGCAGCTCCTTGCCTTGCTAAAGTGTGTCCTGGGGAAAAATCTGGCATCACAAAGACTTCCTGATAAACCTGTGAAATCTGTTCTGCTAAGAGTGCTTTCATTCATATTTTAAGGGTTTGAGCAGGAAACCCTAAAACTCTGTTCCTGACAGACTCTAACTTGGACTAAACCCTCAGATTTCTTTGAAATGTTATCTACTGTTTGATCCTTGCTGCCCTGTATTCCTGTGTATTAAAGCCCCTGAAGGAGGGAGCTCAATGCCTTTTTCCCCTGAGAAACTGGCTACTGCTCACAGCCTTTTTCCTCTAGGAAAACAGCCACCTCTCCTCCCCAAGCAGATCACATAATGTCTCAGTCATGTATACTTTCATCGGTGGCAGCTGGGGGACTTGCAAGGAAAGTCACCCCACAAGGAAAGAGCTAGGAAGGGCTGCTTTGGCCCCCTGGAAGATCAGCAACCTGGTCACAGAAGGTATATGCTCCAGAGGACTGGGAGCTATAGTCCACACCAGCAGAGAAAGACAAAGATATGGCTATATTTACCCTGTGTTTTAGGTTGACCTTACCAATGATGTGGGCACTAGCCAGATGTCTTGAAAATGGATTTACCCCACTCAAACAGGGGACTCAATTCCACACCTGCCCAATGGAAGGGCACCCTATGATTCCCAATGGAAGGGAATCCAGCCTATATAATTGGCTTTATCAAACCAAAGTCCTGTGTACCCTGTGCCCTGAGGGTGGCCTTACTAATTACCAGAGCATCACACAAAAGGGAAGAAATGGGTCCCTTTGGACATCAGAAGTGATCAGTTCCAACCTCACTAGACACTGTGTCCCAAGTGATACCTGGGAATGGTTGTGTATGGTGACTCTGTATCCAGAGGACAACCTTAACTTCTATCTCAGCATTGACAAGACATGTGCTGGTGAAGGATTTATTCTGAATCTGACAGGTAGGTTTCCCTACACCAATGGAGAAAGTGTAATGAAAACAACTCCAGGTAACACCCGAGTCATCAAAGAATGTCACAAGAAAGAAATTAGATAGAGGAAGGGGTACTGGAGCCTGCCTGAGCTTTCTTCTTTATAACGTCCTATAAACCTTTTTATACCTTTTGCATATTTTCTTATCCATTCAGAAATAACTGTCTTTAGAATAACTCACTTTCAATCCTTGTCCTTCAAAATTGCATGCTCATGTTTTATGCCTTCTATTACTACAAACATACAACTTCTTTTCAAATTAATTTGAACTTTTAACTTCTAGAAACCTCAATTTCCAATGCTAAAAGTAAGTGGCCTGTATTCCCTAGATCGACTTTTATAAACACATTTCATGACCTTTAGAAACATAGATTCTTCTATTACTAAACACACTCTCACTTTCAAGATACACACCTACAAAGCACAAGACATTTATCAACAAATCCAAATCCACTCTACAGCCTCTTTGTAATACAAAGCCAAAAGCA
Source organism: Sturnira hondurensis (assembly GCF_014824575.4). Classification (NCBI taxonomy): domain Eukaryota; kingdom Metazoa; phylum Chordata; class Mammalia; order Chiroptera; family Phyllostomidae; genus Sturnira; species Sturnira hondurensis. Next base: position 3,151,117 of record NW_028095541.1, read on the forward strand.
GGTGAACTTAAATTAATTGATTTTCTTAAATATAACTGAAGTTTTCCCCCATTTGATAAGAATTATCCCCCCAAAATTTGTATTTTTAAAAGGTGGCCTAGACAAGAGTTCTTGAAGAAGTTCAGGCATTTGCATTTTTAAAATGTAGGTAAATAAAAGCAAGAAAGTAAAAGGACTGAAAAGTATGAAACTGAAAGGGACTTTAGTTTCATGAAGCCAATTATCTATAGTCTTTCTGGGATGAATAGAGGAGGTTTTGGAAAGGTGAATGATTTGGTGGGCTTCGATGTTCTAAAGACACACTTCTGGCACTGTAGAAATTTCATTATAAAACAAAGACAGTTATTTTTAATACCTCAACAGTTGGGTAGCTACTCAAATGTTTGTAAAGAACTGACAAATTTATTCATCCAGTTTTGAAATAGTTTTTCAATCTGGGTACATTTTTCCAGTTTACAGACAGCACATAGCTTAGTTTCAGCTCTGAGAACCATAAAGGCTACGGACCTCTATCTATTTCCCTTGGAAGTAGTAATATAGATACAGCTGCAAGATAATATTGAAATTAATAATGCCATTGACTGGCCAAACCTCCCCACTGTCCACTTTATACTGGGACCAGACAATGTTATGAAGGAAGATTAGCCTTTTCCTTGAAGAACTAAGGGTCAAGTCTCTTACCAACTGGCAAGTATGTACCTCAAAAGGGGACTCTCAAGGCACTGTGGATTGGTTCTCCACATATAGAGATGGATATGTAGTAAGCTGAGAGTTAGAGGCATCCTTGTAAGTCTCTGGGCTATTTTGGACCATTCTGAGTAGAGTGGGTACCATGTTAAGCTGTCCCCAAGGCTTTCATGAAAGTTAATAATGAAGAAAAGATGGTTAGCAAACATTCTGTCAGTCTCAAGATTAGTTTTCTCTGGAGAGTGTTACAGAGAAGTCCAGTGGGATGATTGGGGAGAAGCAAGAAGGGGCCATAGAAGGAGTTTGCAGAGGAAATGGTAAGCAGTCTAGGACGGGATTGGTTGAGAAGATGAATGCCTCTAGAACACATGGAATTATGGACTAGAAGATTTGAAATAAAAGTGGGGAGGGGGGCTCTTTCACTGGCTTGGGCTTTCTGGCTCAGGGGCTTATGGGCTGGTTTGGACTCTCTGGCTCCAGCATGGGCTCTCACTGCTTGTCAGGCTCTTCTCCCTCCAGGACGCCTGGGGTGATCATGCTGCAACTGCCTGAATTTACCAATGGACAATATTTTGAATGGGAAGGAATTCAGGCTGGTGTGGCAGAGGGTGGCAGGTTTATTCTTTGGGTGCTGTGGAGGGAAATAGGCTCTGAGGTGGAAGTCTATCATTCTACCAAATTTGTGTAGCTTTTGCATCTTATGTTGTTTTAGATTGTAACCTAACCCTGTAGAGATAAGATAATTAAAACTAACAGGGGGCATGATAGAACTCAGGTGTTAAGAGTTCAGCTTTAATTGACATATTACATGATTAAAGCTATGACTTTGGTAGGCTTAAGGAACTGCTTTTGAATAAAGTCTCCTTTTTTTAATTACCAAACCTTTGCCTCTGGATTTTTTCCTAGAAGGTGGCAGCAGACAACAGGACCCCAAGTGCTCTTTGATAACAGAAGTTTCCTTTAAAATCATTATTTTCACATTTGGTTTACTCTCTGATTTACTTAGTTCTAAACACAACTGGCTTTGCTGCTGAATCAGGGTCCTTGGGTACCTCCATCCCTGAAGAGCCCCCTTGATTGCTGAGGCTGCCATTTGGGACACCTCTTTTGCTCCTGGGATCATTGTCAGACCTGCTTTCTTTTCTTATCTTTCTTTTTAAAAACATTTTATTATTTTATTTTATTTATTTACCTATTGTTCTTCAGTTGCAGTTGTCCCAATTTTTCCCTCCTTGCTCTCCCCTGCCCCACGCACCCTCTACTCCCACGGTCAATGCTCACTCTGTTGTCTGTGTTCATGGGTTCTTTATGCATGTTACTTCACTAGACCCTTCCCCTCCTTTCCCCTAATACCCCGCTACTGCCACCCCTCTGGTCACTCTCAGTTTGTTGTTATTTTGTGTCTCTGCTTCTTTTTTGCTCATTTGTTTGTTTTGTTCATTAGCGTTCATTTATAGGTGAGATCACATGGTATTAATCTTTCATTGCCTGTCTTACTTTACTTAGCATTGTACTCTCCAGTCATATCCACGCTGTCATGAAGGGTGGGCATTCCTTCTTTATTTTTGCTGCATAGTATTCCAATGTGTAAATGTACCACAGTTTTTTTATCTACTCATTTACTGATGGGTGCTTAGGCTGTTTCCAACACTTGGTATTGTAAATTGTGCTGCTATGAACATTGGGGTGCATAGGTTCTTTTGAATTGGTGTTTCATGATTCTTAGGATATAATCCAGCATTGGGATCAGTAGTTCAAAATGCAATTCCACTTTTAGTTTTGTGAGGAAATTCCATACTATTTTCCACAGTGGCTACACTAGTCTGCATTCCCACCAATAGTGCACTAGGGTTTCCTTTTCTCCACATCTTTACCAGTGCCTGTCACTTGTTGATTTGTTAATGATGGCCATTGACCAGTGTGAAGTGGTACCTTATTGTAGTTTTAATTTGCATCTCTCTGTTGGCTATTTTTTTCTCCTCTCATCTATCCTAATCATGATTGTTAAAGACTTTGAAAGCCATATTGACTAATTCTGATTGTGGGGACCGAGGGCACTTTTCTAGTTTTTGTAGTATATGCTGAATGTCCGGGGCTGACTGGGAGATGAAATGCATTGCCATGATAGACTGACCCTCCCTACTATCAGGGCCTAGTTAATGTAGAGGAAAAAAGCCTCTGAGAGCCTAGAGAGGAGATGAGAAAGATTCTCATCTGACCCTTGAGTGCTCTCCTTAACCTCGTCATAGTTAACAGGCTTAGTAGTGGCCCACTTCATTCCCTCTATGAGGCAGGAGAGCATGTGATCCCATGAACTGTGGTCAAGGGAATTAACTTGGTAATTCAAATTGAGGTCCTTGTCACAGATGGCTCTGGAGCTAAGGACAGACGTATTAGGTGCTTTTCTCTCCTTAACTGGTACATGTAGAAAATATGATGTGAATATCTCTCCAAGAGAGGTCATATGAAAGGATGATTTATTCAAACTCCTTTGTAAGTGTAGCTGGATTTGCCAGAAAACTGCCAAGTCTTACCTCAATTTGGAAGATGTCTGACATTGAAAATGGAGCCTGGACCTAAATAATGCCTTTCAATCCAACAACCTGATAGAAAGGGAGTTGGATTGCAAGCTTAGGGCACTCCTGAAAGGAAAGGTTGTGATGGGAATGGCTGGGAGAAACCCATCTGAAAAGAGGTATGGGGAGAGGTCTGGGGAGGAGAAGTAGGAAGAGGAGGTGGAGAAAGTGCTATAGAGTCAGGAAAAGGGGAAGAAAAGTGGCTTGAGTTAAAAAAATGATTTTTCCTTTGCATTGAGAGTCAGGCACAATTTTCCCCAGAATTTAGCAATTCCCAGGTCTCCAGGAGGAGAATTTAGATTGTCCTACAGTCTGGGGTGAGTGATATTTTCTTCTCTTTGTACACTTGTTTTTATTTAACATAGGACAAGTGAGCCAAGCCTAATTTGAAATGGAAGTTGAGGACAACACTGAGGTAAGAAGAAAAAGGAAGGAGAAACCAAATATGGTGGTGAGGTAGGTGGGAGAAGTCACTTGCTCATGCACACAACTGGGACACCTAGGAGATCTTCTGAAGAACAGAGTGAACGGCCAACAGAATCTTAGATTATGTGAAGTTTGGAAGGAGCTCCTACTGCCTGGAGCTGCAGTAGGCAGCTGCTGTAGGAGCTTTGGAGGAGAGCCAGATAAGTGATTGTAACTTTGCAGCTCCCTCATCATCCAGAGCAGGGAAGACAGTCCTGGACCAGGAAAGACCTGGATGCTTGAAGTTGCTCGTAGATAAAGACACAGTGGGAGACGCACAGACGCAGTGTTCCCCACTAGGACTGGGGTTACTAGCTAGGACATTACCAGAGGAATCAAGGAACTGGGTGACACCTGGAGTTGGGAGAAAAGTTGGGCCATGATGGGTTGTGACCCAGATACTCTCCAGACTGGTCAAAGGGTTGGGCTGTGTGAAAAGCTGGAGGACAACTTTTAAGAACAGCAGGCACACACAGGAGGGATTTATTATTCCCTCTCCTCCAAAAAGGTCCTCAGCCTCTGTTTAAGAAACTCTTGATCTGTGGTAGGGCCAACAAAGAGGGATGAAGGGGGCATAATCTGCAACAAATCAGGGTACCTCATGGACTGATTATACTGGGGCAGTGGGGGCTCAAAGGGGTAGTAGTCCCCAGAGAGACCTAATTTAATAGGGAAACTAAACTGCCCTGAAAGGACTTTGTGAATATACAATGCCAGCAAAGAGGATAGAGGGGTGTGACTTGCTCCCACTTGGTGTACCTCATAGACTAATCAAAGGTGACACATCAATGTGGATTAAAGGTGCTGGCCTGGCTGATATGGACATTAGGGTTCACACAGAGCTTGGAGGGCTTGGACTGCAGGTTAGACTGAGCCCCCAGTGCAGAACCACATGAAAGGAAAAGAAATAGAGCCTGGATCCCCCTGCCTGCGATACCCAGGAAGACCAGCAGAACATGCTTGGGGGGTTTAAAGCCAGCAGGAGGTGTTGCTTTTTTCTTTCTTTCTATTCTCTCTCCCTTTTTCCCCCTTTTCTTCGAACTGTAAGACAATAAGACCTAGATCTGTGAAAGAATCAAAGACAGATCCAGAGAGAGATCAGAAGGCTAATGACAACAATTGAGACAAAATTCACTTCGCTATCCACCATAACTAGCATTTATGTTTTACTTTGTATTTTTATTGTTAATTTTTGTTATTATTATTTATTTCACTATAATTATTTATTTCTCTTCCTTCCATGTAGTTTTCTTCATTTTATATATTTTGATTCTTTGTTTGAGTGGTTTTCTTTGTTCTCCCTTTCATATTGCATTTTAATTTGTCTTCCTTCACTTGTACTCCTATAATACCCAACTCTTTGTCTTTTACTTTTGATTCATTTTATTCAGATTATATATTTCTTTTCATATTATTGTTGTTTCAATTCTCACACAGCACACTTCCTTGGTCTGAGTCCATTCTATCTTGCTGAGCTTTATTACTCTTGTGGTTAACTTCGTTCTCTCAGACACTATGGCGAGTTTCTATCCCTTACTCTCACTGTATCTCACCATCTAACCTAGCATAAGCATTCCACTTCCTGGAGTCAGTTCACATTCTTTTTCCCCTCTAACAAGAGTCTCATCTCTTTTTCTCCTTTTAAAAAATGTAGCTAATTGGATGAAATATTATGGTTATTGCTGTACTTCTCCAAAGAATTTCTTATCTGTTCTCCACTTGTTGGTACTCTAACTCCCATAGAATACTCTCATACTGTCATAATCCACTTCACCTTCTCCCTACCCCAGATCACATATAAGATAAGGTGGGACTTGTGAATACTAGTAAATCCACTAGAGGATCGAACCCACCAACAAAAGAAGAACCAATGGGTAAAACCCAAGTACAACAAGAAAGCCCACACAAACAGAACAAAAGGGCAACCCTAGAGCATCCAGACAAGGAGATAAAAAAGATGACATTATTGAGTCCTATGGAACTCATGCCATAGAAGTTCACTGAAAGAACACAGCTAGCAAAGCAGAATCACAGAAACAAACAAAAAGAGTCACATAAAGTGGGGAGACAAAGAAAGAACCTGAAATTGAAAGAAATGGAAGACTCTACACTGAAAGAGCTAAGTGAAACTGAGGAAAGCAAACTATCAAAGTTAGAATTCTAAACAATGTTTAAAAGGATGCTGAAGGAACTCACAGACAACTACAAATAACTGAGCGAGAACTGCAACCATATGAAAAAGGAATAAGAACACCTCATTTCAATAGAAGAAATGAAGAATACAATTTCTGAAATAAAAAACACACTAGAAGGAATTACAAGTAGGTTGAATGAAACATGGGACCAAACTGGTGAGCTGGAGGACAAAGTATAAAGAAATACCCAGGTAGAGTAGACACACACAAAAAAAGATGACCAGAAAAAGACTGAGAAAATATAAAGATAGCTTAAGGGAACTCCAAGAAAACATGAAATGCAACAACATTCAAATCACAGGAATGCCACAAGAAGAAGAAAAGGAACAAGGGCTAGGGCATTGTTTAAAAAAATAATGACAGAAAAATTTTCAAACTTGAAAAACAATAAAAGTTCAAGGAGCACACAGGGTCCAAATAAAGATGAACCCAGAGGTTTACTGTTAAGGTACATCACAAGTAAAATTCCAAGTTTTAAAGACAAAGAAAAAATCTTTTTTAAAAATGTATTTTATTGATTATGCTATGACAGTTGTCCCATTTTCCCCCCTTCATTCCCCTTCATGCTGCACACCCTCTCCCACCCACATTCCCCCCTTTAGTTCATGTCCATGTGTCATATTTATAAGTTCTTTAGCTTCTACATTTCCCATACTATTCTTACCCTCCTCCTGTCTATTTTCTACCTACCATGTATGGTACTTATTCTCTGTACCTTTTCCCCCTCTCTCCTCCTCCAACTCCCCTGTTGCTAACCCTCCACGTGATACCATTTCTGTGGTTCTAGTCCTGTTCTAGTTTTTGGCTTAGTTTGCTTTTGTTTTTGTTTTAGGTGTGGTTGTTAATAATTGTGAGTTTGCTGTCATTTTACTGTATATGTTTTTATCTTCTTTTTCTTAGATAAGTCCCTTTAACATTTCATATAATAAGGGCTTGGTGATGATGAACTCCTTGAACTTGACCTTATCTGAGTAGCACTTTATCTGCCCTTCCATTCTAAATGGAAGCGTTGCTGGATAGAGCAATCTTGGATGTAGGTCCTTGCCTTGCATGACTTGGAATACTTCTTTCCAGCCCCTTCTTACCTGTAAGGTCTCTTTTGAAAAACCAGCTGACAGTCTGATAGGAACTCCTTTGTAGGTTACTGTCTCCTTATCTCTTGTTGCTTCTAGAACTCTCTCCTTCATTTTAATTTTGGGTGATGTAATTATGATGTGCCTTAGTGTATTCCTCTTTGGTTCAACTTCTTTGGGACTCTCTGAGCTTCCTGGACCTCTGGAAGTCCATATCTTTTGCCAGCTTGGGGAAGTTCTCCTTTATCTGTTCAAATAAGTTTTTCACTTATCTCTCTTTCTCTTCCCCTTCTGGTACCCCTATAACTTGTGTATTGGAATGTTTAAAGATGTCCTGGAGGTTCCTAAGCCTCTCCTCATTTCTTTGAATTCTTGTTTCATCATTCTTTTCTGTTTGGTTGTTTCTTTCTTTCTTCTGGTCCACTCCGTTGATTTGAGTCCCAGTTTCCTTCCAATCACTGTTGGTTCCTTATACATTTTCCTTTGGTTCACTTAGCACAGCCTTAATCCTTTTATGTAATTTGTGACCAAATTCAACCAATTCTGTGAGCATCCTGATCACCAGTGCTTTGAACTGTGCATCTGAGAGGTTGGCTATCTCTCTGTTGCTTAGTTGTACTTGTTTTGGAACTTTGATCCGTTCTTTCATTTGGGCCATTTTTTTTGTCTCGGTGAACCTGTTGCATAGTGAGGGGCAGAGCCTTAGGTGTTTACCAGGGTAGGGTAACCCGCATCTCCAGGTTGTGATGCTGTATGTGGGGAAGGGGTCTGAGAGGGATCAATGGCACTAGATTTGCTCTTTGCCAGATTTAATTCACTCCCATCACTTCCCCAAAGCAAACTGGTGCTGATTTCTGGTGCTGATTTCTGTGTCGGTGGGCTTGTGTAGTTCAAAGACCCTGTGGGTCTCTCAAATTAACTTTCTGGTGAGGCTGGGAGTCTCTCCTAGCACCTCAACCCCCACAAGTGTTTCAATCAGTGTTTTGAGGCTTCATTTCCCAGATCTGGAGCCCTAGATTGTGAGGTCTGTCTCACTTCCCAGTTTCACCTGGTTTGTCTGCGTGTGAATGTGGGACCACCTGGTTCCCCAGGCCTCCTTGCGTGCCAAGCCCCTCTACAATCCACCACTTTGCTGGGTCTTCCAGCTGCTGCTTTGCATGCCAAGGGTCCTCCAGCCACTTTTTTTTGTGTGTCTGCCCAGCTGCCCAACTGTACCCCTCCTACCAATCTGAATGAATGTGTCTACTTTAACTCCTTGGTTGTTGGACTTCCATGCAGTTCAATTTTCTGTCAGTGCAGGTTGTTATTTTGTTTATGAAATTTTGTAGTCCTTATTTGGTGTGCAAAGAAGCACAGTGCATTTATCTATGCCTTCAGCTTGGCCGGAAGTCTCAAAGAAAGAATCTTAAAAGCAGCAGGGGAGAAACAAGAAGTAACATACAAAGGAGTTCTGGTAAGACTAGCAGCCAATTTTTCAACAGAAACAATCCAAGCCAAGAGAGAATGGCAAGAAATATTCCAGGTAATGAAAAGCAAAGGACTGCAATCAAGACTTCTCTACCCAGTGAGGTTCTCAGTTAAAACAGAAGGTGAAATAAGGAGTTTCCCAGTCAAAAGAAGGCTCAAAGAATACACCTCCATGAAACCAGCACCACAAGATATGCTAAAGGGATTTCTATAAGAAGAGGAAAGAAAAGAGTGAGAGAGAGTGGAAAACTGGTACAAAAGGGGAAGAATGAATGAGTACCAATCAATAATAACCTTAAACGTTAGTGGTTTAAATACTTCAATAAAAAGACATAGGGCAGCTCAATGGATAAGAAAGCATAACCTGCAAACAAGATACTGCCTACAAGATACCCACCTCAGAACAAAAGACCTACACAGACTAAAAGTGAAGGATTGGAAAAAAATATTCCAAGCAAATGGATAGGAATAAAAGCTGGGATAGAAATATTCATATCAGAAAAAATACACCTCAAAACAAAAGCCATAGAAAGAGACAAAAAAAATCAAATTTGTTTCTGGAAACAAGTGAAAATGAACAGTCCAAAATTTGTGGGACACAGCAAAGGCAGTCCTGAGAGGAATATTCACAGTGATACAGGCCTACATAAAATATATAGAAACATTTCACATAACATAACCCTACATGTACAAGAACTGGAGAAACAACAACAAACAAAACCCAGAGAAAGTAAAAGGAAGGAAATAACCAGGACCAGAGCAGAATTAAATGATATAGAGACTAAAAGAACCATTACTAGGATTAATAAACCCAGGAGCTGGTTCCTTGAAAAAATCAACAACACTGACTAGCCATTAAGCAAATTCATCCAGAAATAAAAAAGAGAGAACACCCAAATAAATGAAATCAAAAGTGAAAGAGGAGAGATTAAAAACTGAAACCACAGAAAGACAAAGGATCATAAGAAATTACTACAAAGAGCGACTTCCACCAAGATGGAGGGAGGCATAGGCATAGGGAGGAAACACTGTGCCTTCTCCCACAACCAAGTTTGAATACAACAAAGGTTTGGAGAACAAAGACACAGCCAAAGGACAGAAAATTGAATTATACGGAAGTCCGACTACATCTAACCATGCAACCAAAACGGTAAGAGGGGTGGAGCCAGCAGCAGAACTGGGTCGGGCAGGACAGATCCCCTGACCTAGGTGCGCAAGTGGCCTGGACCCAGTCAGGGTGTGGGGCAGACTGACCGAGGTCGCACATTCTCGCACAGTGAGACAGAACACGCAGGCCCCAGGGGGCGAGGGCTGCCAGCAGTGGCACACTCACGTGCAGTGGGAAGAAACGCATGGACCCAGTGACGGTGGCAGCTGCGGTCACACCCCTCTATCCTCTTTGCTGGTCTAGGCATTGTATATTCACAAAGTCCTTTCAGGGCAGTTTAGTTTCCCTATTAAATTAGGTCTCTCTGGGGACTACTACCCCTTTGAGCCCCCACTGCCCCAGTATAATCAGTCCATGAGGTACCCTGATTTGTTGCAGATTATGCCCCCTTCATCCCTCTTTGTTGGCCCTACCACAGATCAAGAGTTTCTTAAACAGAGGCTGAGGACCTTTTTGGAGGAGAGGGAATAATAAATCCCTCCTGTGTGTGCCTGCTGTTCTTAAAAGTTGTCCTCCAGCTTTTCACACAGCCCAACCCTTTGACCAGTCTGGAGAGTATCTGGGTCACAATCCATCATGGCCCAACTTTTGGACTGTAGCTGCGGCGCGGGAGGCGGCAGGTGGCAGACGGGACGCCATTGTTCCCCTTTGACCCCGCCCCGACATACAACATCACAACCCAGCGACTGAGTTGCCCTGCTCTAGGGCTCCGATCCTGCTACATAACAGGCATGAACAGCCCAAAAGATGGTGCAAGAAGAACTGAAAGTCCCAGAGCCGATAACTCTCAGCAACTGAGAAATTGCCAGCCTCTCAGAAGCACAATTCAAGACACTGTTTATCAGGATGCCAGCAGAACTGGTTGATTATAATCACAAATTAGAGAAACATATGAAGGCTAAACTAATTGAAATGAAGGGAGATGTCCAGGAAACCGACAGCGATGGAAAGGAAACTGGGACTCAAATCAATGGAATGGACCAGAAGGAAGAACAAAACATCCAACCAGAAAAGAATGAAGAAACAAGAATTCAAAAAAAATGAGGAGAGGCTTAGGAACCTCCAGGACATCTTTAAACGTTCTAACATCCAGATTATAGGGGTACCAGAAGGGGGAAAGAAACAGCCATGAGTGGAAAACTTATTTGAACAAATAATAAAGGAGAACTTCCCCAGTCTGGCAAAGGATATAGACTTCCAGGAAATCCAGGAAGCTCAGAGAGTCCCAAAGAAGTTGGACCCAAGAAGGAACACACCAGGGCACATCAGAATTACATTAGCCAAGACCAAAATGAAGGAGAGAATCCTAGAAGCAGCCAGAGATAAGGGGACAGTCACCTACAAAGGAGTACCCATCAGACTGTCAGTGGATTTCTCAAAAGAGACCTTACAGGCAAGAAGGGGCTGGAAAGAAGTATTCCAAGTCATGAAATCCAAAGACCTACAGCCAAGATTGCTTTATCCAGCAAAACTTTCATTTAGAATGGAAGGACAGATAAAGTGCTTCTCAGATAAGGTCAAGTTCAAGGAGTTCATCATCACCAAGCCCTTATTATATGAAATGCTAAAGGGACTTATATAAGAAAAAGAAGATGAAAAATATTAACAGTGAAAGGACAGCAAACTCACAGTTATTAACAACCACACCTAAAACAAAAGCAAACCAAGAGGACAGCTAGATCAGGAGTGGAACCATAGAAATGAAGAACACATGGAGGGTTAGAAACAGGGGGGTGGGAGGGGGAGAAGGGGGGAGAAGGCACAGAAAATAGCATAGAGGGCAGGTATAAAATAGATAGGGGGAGGGCAAGAATAGTGGGGGAAATATAGAATCTAAAGAACTTGAGACACGTTATAAACTAAGGGGGGGGAGAATGGTGGGGGAGGGAGTGTGCGGGTGGAGGGGAATGAAGGGGGGGAATAGAACAACTGTAATGGTATAATCAATAAAATATATTTTTTTAAAAAGAAATTACTACAAAGACCTATAAGCCAAGAAACTTGAAAACCTGGGTGAAATGGGCACATTTCTAGAAAATATAATCTCCTAAAACTGAGTGAAGAAAAAGCAGAAAGTTTGAACAAGCCTATAACAGCTAATGAAATCGAAGCAGTAATCAAAAACTCCTGGTGCACTAAAGCCCTGGATGGGACAGTTTCACAGGAGAATTTTTAAAAATATTTAAGAGTTAGCCCTGAAACCACAACTCAAAAGAACCTATGCACCACAAGGTTCATAGAAGCATAATTTACAATAGCCAAGTGTTGGAAGCCACCTAAGTTCCCATTAGTAAATGAGTGGATCGAAAAACTGGTACATTTACATGATAGAATACGATGCAGGAGAAAGAAAGAAGAAGTTACTATCATTTGTGACAGTTTGGATGGATGAGGAGAACACTGTGCTAAGTGAATTAAACCAGGCAGGGAAAAATAAATACGTTATGAACACACCTATAAGTGCAAACTTATCAACAAAACAAACAAGAAAGCAAAATATAATCAGAGACATTGAAATTAAGAACAAGCTGACAGTAACCAGAGGGGAGGTGGGATGCAATATTGGCTGGATTAGGGGAAAGGGTTGTCAAGGAAAATGTATAAAGGATATGTGGACAAAGCCAATTGGGATAAGATTGAGGGTGGGAGGTGGAGGAGGCTGGTGTTGGAGGGAGTTGTGGTGTTAAAATGGAGACAACTGTACTTGAACACAATAAAAAAGGAATTAAAAAAGAAAAAGTCAACCCCTGTCCTTTTCAGACTATTCCAAAAAATCCAAGAAGGGTGAACACTCCCAATCTCTTCTTGTGAAGGCAGCATCCTTCTAATTCCAAATGCCGATAAAGACACAGAAGAAAAGGAAACTACAGGCCAATACTGCTGATGAACATACATGCTAAAATACTCAACAAAATATTGGCAAATTGTATCCAGCAATGCATTCAAAAGATCATACAGAATGTTCAAATGGGGTTCATCCCAGGGATGCAAGGATGGTACAATTCTCAAAAATCAATAAATGTAATAAATCACATAAACAGAAGGAAAGTAAATAATCACACGATCATATCAATAGATGTGGAAGAAGCATTTGATAAGGTACAGCACCCATTTACGAAAAAAACACTCAGCAAAGTGGCAGTGAAGGGAGCACAACACAATATAATAAAGGCTATATATGGAAAGCTATAACCAACATCATGCTCAATAGGCAATAACTAAAAGATTTTCCACCAAGATCAGGAACAATAAAAGGTATCCACTTTCAACATTTCTATTCAACATAGTATTAAAAGTGCTAGCCACAGTGATCAGATAAAAAAAAGAAGAAGATATAAAAGGCATCCAAATTAGAAGGGAGGAAGGAAAACTGTCATTGTTTGCAGATGATATGATAATGTACATAGAAAATCCTGTAGACTCAACCAGTACACTACTCAATCTAATAAGTGAATGTGGCAAAACAGCAGGAGACAAAGTTAATATTCAGAAATTGAAGGCATTTCTATATACCAACAATGAAATATCAGAAACAAAAGTCAAGGAAAAAATTCCATTTCACACAGCAACAAGAAAAATAAAATACCTAGTAATAATCCTAACCAAGGAAGTAAAAGACCTGTACTCAGGAAACTACACAATGCTAAAGAAATATATTAAGGAAGACAAACAAATGAAAGCATGTACCGTGTTCATGGATTGGAAGAATTAATGTCATCCAAATGTCCATACTATCGAAAGCAATTTATAGATTGAACACAATACCTAATAAAATACCATAGACATATTTCACAGATATAGAACAAATGCTTCAAAAATTAACATGGAACCCAAAACAACCCTGAGTAGCTGCAGAAATTTTGAGAAAGAACAACAAAATAAGAAGGATCACAGTACCTGTTATAAAACTATATTACAAGGCCACAGTAATTTAAACAGCCTGCTACTGGCATAAGAACAAACACATAGCCTGATGGAACGGAAAAGAGAGCCCAGAAATAAACACAAATCTCTATGGTTAATTAATATTCAACAAACAATGCAGAAAAATAAAGTGGAGTAAAAGTAGCTTCTTCAATAAATGGTGTTGGGAGATCTGGAAAGCTACATGCAAAAAATGAAACTCAATCACTAACTAATGAAATACACAAAAATAAATTTAAGGTGGATAAAAGTCTTATATATAAGTCACAACACCATAAAAGTGCTAAAGGAGAACATAGGCAGGAAAATTTCAGATACTCCACACATCAATATTTTCACAGGTGTGTCCACTAGAACAAGGGACATAAAGGATAGAATAAATAAATGGAACCTCATCAAAATAAAAACCTGCATAGCTAAAAAATAGCAGTAAAATTAAAGTGGAACTCCCTACATGGGAAAATATATTTGCTAATGATACCTTGGACAATGGTTTGATCTCCAAAATATACAAGGAACTCACATGACTCTTCTGCATGAAGACAAACAATTCAATTTAAAAAAGGGCAAAGGACCTGAACACACTTCTCCAAGGAGGACATATGGATGGTGCAGGGACATATGAATGGATGCTCAGCATTACTACTCATCAGAGAGATGCAAATTAAAACCACAAGGAGATACAACTTCACACCAGTGACAATGGCCATCATAAACATATCAACAAACAATAAGTGCTGGTGATGTTGTAAAGCAAAGGTAAACTTAGTACACTGTGGGGGAATGCAGACTGGTGTATCCACTGTGGAAAACAATGTGAAATTTCCTCAGAAAACTAAAAGTGGAACTGCTCTAGCAACACCACTTTTGGACTTATGTCCTAAGAATCCTGAAACACCAATTCAAATGAACCTATGTATCCCAATGCTCATAGCAGCATAATTTACAATGGCCAAGTGCTGGAAGCAACCTAAGTGCCCACAACTAAATGAATGGATAAAAAAAAAACACCAAAAACTGTGGTAGATTTATGCAATGGAATATCAGGCAGCAGAAAGGAAGGAGCTCCAACATGGATGGAACTGGAGAGCTTTATGCTAAGTGAAACAAACCAGGTAGTGAAAGACAAATACCGCATGATCTCACCTATACATAGAACCTCATCAACAAAAACAAACAAGGAAGCAAAATACAACCAAGACATTGAACTAAAGAACATTGTGACAGTAACCAGAAGAGAGGAGGGAGAGCAATAATGGGGGGAAAGAGGGGAAAGTCCATCAAGGAACAGAGGTTGATTGGGGTGAGGGGCTGTGGTAGGGTGAAAATGGAGACAAGTGTACTTGAACAGCAATAAATAAATAAATAAATAAATAAGAAGGAAGGAAGGAAGGAAAGAAAGAAAAAGGAAGGAAGGAAGGGAGGGAGCAAGGAAGGGAGGAAGAAAAAATGGGAGTTGAATACTGGAGTTTGTTTAGGCAGTAAGGAATAACTTCACCCCTTCTCGGTAATATTGATTAAAAGATAATGGCCTTGTGGGATTAGTGTGCCTAAGAGTAATTGCTACAGAGTAATTGCAGGAAAACAAAGACAGCAATTACTTTGTAGCAAGACAGATACAAGGGGTAGGTGGTAGAAATTGAAATAGAATGCTCAGAGAAAGGAGGAAAAAAATTATGAGTGAGGCACATTTCAATGAAAAGGCATAATTTAGGGAAAGAGGCCTAGAATCCCGCTGAGGTTAAAAATCTTGTCTCTTCCTCTTGAGGAGTAAAATCAAGTAGGGTATTGAGGTGGTGTCAGTAAAGGTTGAGTTGGAGGATAATATTATAGTTAAGAGATCCATTCATGGGCCAGAGTTCCTGGTCACAGTTTGTATTGGGGTCAGACCATGTTGCAGTAAAAAATCAAACACTTGGATTTGAGGTGGTATGTCGCAGAGCCTTTGAGTCTTTTAGAAATACCAACGGGGGAGTCCTTGGGCAGGGTCTGTTGAGTGTTGCCCATGGTAAATGTCAAGATTACCTCAGAGATGAGAACAAACAGAGGAAGAAGGATTGAGAAGGAAATCCCCATCTCAAACAACCTAGAGATCTGCCTCTGGAGTCAAGCATCTGCAAATCTGAAGGCAAACCAACCACAAATATGTCTCAGAGTCACATGTCCCTGAGCCCGAGAGCAATTGAACCCAGGAGGAAAACAGTCAGGAAAGCACTACTCATGGCTGAATCCTTGGGAAAGTGATAGTCCTGGCTTCAGGGTTTATGACAACAAGACTCGGGGCTAAGTTATCACTTTGAACAAAGTGAATGTTTTAGTTCCAGGATTCAGAGAGACTTACCAATCATTGGCCATGTAGGGGGTGAGGAGAGGCTATCCAGAGTCTGAAGAGATGGAAAAGGATTAGAATCCTCTCTCAAAACCTCACAGAAATTAAGGTAATGAGGTAAGCCTGGGATGAACTTCCACTATCCACTGCTCCACTTAGTCACTAGTTTCAGGATGCACAGGAGAGGGAGGAATAGAGAATGTACCTGTTTAGGCCATGACAATTTTAGAGTGGTTGATGATGTGGGCTGTGAAAAAATTCACAAGGAGAAGAAAATGCAGAGCAAAGTTTTTATTCACATTCCAAGAGTGAAAGGGGCCAAGCGTGTAGAAATGAACCAGCAGTGAAATGTAGGGGCTTTGAGTTTTTATTGGATGGTAGTTGGATTATAAAACAGTGGGGAGAAGTTGCTCTTGTATGCCTCCTGGGTTATTAGGGGGGCATTTCAACACAGGAAGTTTTGGTTCATTTTGCATAAGCTGCAGTCTGCTCCAGTGTTATCTTTTGTCTGTGGCTTCAGGGGCAGGGAAGTTGGTTAGTCACATTTTGTTTTTCCTTCCAACAATTTCCAGTCCTGAGGACATAAGCTCAGAAGAGTAAAATGGCAGTCATGTTTAACAAGGTCATAGGCCTGCTGGACAAATGGCATCATGATAGCAAATGACCCTGGCTTTATTTTTCACTATCTTCATACACTTTTATTCCACAAAAATTAATCACAGAGGGAATTGCTATTTCTACTTAAAGAGTTGATTGCCTTTTTAAAAAAATAAACAGACAAACAAATGTCTTTCATATTTTCTCACATATATCCCATTTCTGGTTTTCTTCATTCCCTTGTATAAATTTGAGGTCTAATTTTCATTAAGTCTGTCAGTGTAAGAAATGTTCAAACCTGTTGAGAATTTTTATGAGTTTATTTGTGCCAAACTGATGACAATTTCCAGGAAGTAAAACCTCAAAGAATGGAGGAAATGCTGTAGAATATGGCAGTTTTGCACCTTATTTTATACATTTACAATCAAAAGAGGAGGCATGAGTTACATGAAATCCATTTATGATAGATTAAAGAAAGAAAAGCAGAGAATACTGGAATTGGATAAAAAGTAATATGACAGACACATACTTCTTTTACACAGGTGGGTACAGGTTAACAGTCAGCAACTAACATGATAACAATAACAATGAAAGGATTTGTGGTATCTGTTCTGGTGTGTGGTTATTCTGCCCAGATGGGCCCAGAAAAAGGAAAGGCACCTTGACACTCCAAAGGTATGTTATCATAGATTCAAAAAGGACAATAGAGGAGTTTAATGTAAAAATTGACTTTTGTCATAGAAGATTCAAACCTAGGACTTGGTTTTCTATTACAAACTTCTTTTAGTTAAAAAGTTTTAATTTCAAACAATCCTATGTGGTTACTCTATGCCTTTGGAAGGCCACAATGAGGACTTCCTCTGAGCTTATCAGGATACTACATGGTCCTTTTCTGTCCATTCATCCCTCTATTGGTCATAAATCAATACAAAGGATACATTGATGACCAACTTTTTGGTTGGATAAGAAGATCCCACAGAGCTAGGAAAGCTCATTCCTAGGAATTCTCAATGTCAGCAATTGACTTGCTGAACAATGGACCATTGGGGATGGGCAAAATTATAACTTAAATAGAAGTAAAGACCAAATTTTTCTCCAAAGTGAAAGATAAGTAAATGGGAGGCACTCAGGTCTAATGGGCCTTATTAGGAAAAACACTCTGGATCATGTCTAATCTATAAGCAGTCATGATCCAGGTTTTGTCGTCTCACTTCTCCATATTTTACATCTAGTATAACATTAATAGTTTGAGGACATGTTACTGAACAAGGGTCCGAGGGGGGGCAATACTTGGCCCACCCAGGGATGCCAAAAACTGCTTCAGAAAACAGAGGCCCCTCCCAAGGACAGTATACTAATATCTATTGGGCTCTTCTGTCCACCACCAATTAGAAAGACATCTCTCAATGCCAGAGATTTGTGAAAAGGAAACAAAATGTTTATTTAATGCTATTCAGGCCTAATGCCTTCCTTAAAATATTAAAGTCTTTAAGGGTATACACCTACACACACACACACACACACACAGCGCTCCCTTCTCCCACTGTCCCAACTCCGGGTACCGTAAATCAGGAAAAGAGCACACGTCCGTTTTTCCAGGCCACTGGTACCATCAGCTGTGTCGCCTGTCCAGGCAGGATCTCCAATTAATCCAAAGTCATGCGGCACCTTCCACTGGCAAGAGTTCTTTGTACCAAGTTCCAGTCAAAGTCTGTCCTGCTTTCCAGGCCACTCAGCCAAAGGGAGCATCCCAAAGCCACGTGGGCCTCTTCTACCAAAGCCGCACTCCACCAAAAGCGCATCTTTCTTCTTCACCTGGCCGCAGGGATCTCCATTCTGGCAAAGCTGTGTGGTTTTCCCTTTCACCTGGCCAAGAGGGGTTCTGAATCCTGCTGAAACCGTGTGGCTCTCTCTCCTAATGGCTACAGGGGTCTACATCTTTCCAAAACAGCGTGGCTCTCCCCCTCACCTCGCCAAGAGGGGGGTCCTCACTCTTCTAAAGCCACATACCTCTCTCGCAGGCACTCTCTCAGAGAAGCAGCCCCCAATTCCATCCTGGGTAGCCCCTCACTTCTCCCTGGCCCAAAACTTGGCCACAGCTATTTAACATATCTATGAAACCAGTTAAAGGTTATACATATGTTAAATAACCATTCCAGAGGTTAGCTACAAAACTGTTGCTATGCAAAACAGCTTTCAATGGCCCTGCTCCATTCATCCCTTCCCCCGACTGACACCTGGCGGGGGGGGGGGGTGGTGGTGAGGACATCTTAATATTTTCTCCAATATTCCTGTACACTTTGAGTTCTGGACACCATTCCAAATCTTTTCTGGCCCCCCTCCTTGGCTGCACCCTGTATCAGACACACCATACATATTTTCAGTTTTCATAATCTGACCAGAATATGAGTTCCTATTTTCTATGGCCCATTTATTTCCCATTGGAAGCACTCAGATGTTGTTATTAATCTGATTCCCACTAGTTGTACAATTAGAAGCTATAACCTTGAGCTTTAATCAAAGCCAAGGCTATAAGAACACAATGATGCAAATTACAATTATTGGTTAAAAGTCCAGAAGCCAGAAGACAGAATTTCATAAGTAAATTTTTTGTCCTTCAGCAGCAGTTATGATGGGCCATGTTTTTATAGCCTCTTCAGCTTCCATCTTAATTAATATAGTCAGTAGCATTTGCTGGGCTAGAGGGTAAACACATTCCCATAATTAAGTTGTGGCATTTATACATAAAATATGTTTCTTAATATTCCCTTTTCACCAACTTTCTACAACTGACTTTGCTTTTCTTAGTTTGCCTCTTTCTATTCATTCAGAAATAAGGAACTTATCAAAACAAATGACTTCCTTTTAACTTCTCTTAAAAATATACATATCCCTTTCATTCCTTTTGTAATAGTGTAATGTACATGAAACAAGGTTCAGAATGGGGTGTAGGGTGAGAAGCCCCTGGGAATATACACAAAAGAAAAAAGAAATAAAGCCCCAAAGCCTCCACAGCCATGGCTGGGATATGAGGAAGCAGACAGACCATTTGAGGGGTATTTGTGTATCAATAATAATTGGCCAGCCCAATTAAATAGCTTGCCTGCCTACTCAGGCAGAGAAAAATAGGTGTGGCTTTGACTCCAGATGCAGCCAGAGGAGCTTGCTGTGCCTACTGGAGAGGCTTAGAGGTGGTTCTTTGGTGTCACAGGGCCACACCTACCCAGACTAACAATGTCAGGCAGACAGAGAAAGGCAGAAGATAATGGATAACTGGCAGCTGTATCCCTTTGTGGGAGGAGTCAGATATCGGGTTATGGAGGAGTTGGCAGGACATAAACTAGGTGCAACAGCCATTTTCTCTCTGCTCTTGGCCATGCAACCTGGGAAGGAAAAGGTCTCCTGGCCATGCACGGAGTAAAAGTGAGGGAAGAGACATGTTGTCTACAGTAAGGGATTTTTGCTACATGGTTTGAAAGGGAACAGTGTAAAGGAAGAAATAAGTGACTATGTAGTTTACAATGAGAAGGAAGCCATGTGGCCTGGACTCTTAAGAAAAGAGATGCTGCCCTGGCTGGCGTGGCTCAGTGGATTGAACTTGGGCCTGTGAACCAAAGGATGGCGATTCAATTCCCAGTCGGGGCACATGCTTGGGTTGCAGTCCAGTTCCCAGCACTGGATGCATAGAGGCAACCAAACACTGATGTCTCNGCAACAGCCATTTTCTCTCTGCTCTTGGCCATGCAACCTGGGAAGGAAAAGGTCTCCTGGCCATGCACGGAGTAAAAGTGAGGGAAGAGACATGTTGTCTACAGTAAGGGATTTTTGCTACATGGTTTGAAAGGGAACAGTGTAAAGGAAGAAATAAGTGACTATGTAGTTTACAATGAGAAGGAAGCCATGTGGCCTGGACTCTTAAGAAAAGAGATGCTGCCCTGGCTGGCATGGCTCAGTGGATTGAACTTGGGCCTGTGAACCAAAGGATGGCGGTTCAATTCCCAGTCGGGGCACATGCTTGGGTTGCAGTCCAGTTCCCAGCACTGGATGCATAGAGGCAACCATACACTGATGTCTCTCTCCCTCTTTCCTTCCCTTCCCCTCTAAAGATAAATAAATTTAAAAAAAAAAAAAAAAGGAAAGGCTGCTGCTGTGAATGTGCCTGCTCTAGCTGACTCCAGAGCCACAAAGGACTTTAAGATCCTGACCTGCTAGATCTGGATTTTTCCTGGACTATTAAGATCTGTGCCTTTCCTGAGTTTCAACCATGATCCGGAGTAACACAGTGCATGCTTTATTTTAGACTATTATATGGATGTTGATGGCAATGTATTCCAGGTCCTGTACAGATAAGGACGTGGGAAACTTTTGGGGTGCTCTTGGACAGTAGCCTGGTGGGGAACATGGGAAAGGAGGGCTCCAAGATGAGGTGCTCTGAGCCCCTCCAAGGTTGGAACATCGTAAATAAAGATCTGCTCTTTCCAGAATTATTGTTGGGTCACTCACCAAGGTGCCACACAGATGGGGCCCTGTCTGCTTGGCAACAATAGCATCTCTTCTAAATTTCAAAAGAGAAATCATAAAAAGAGTATTTTGGGTAATACAAAAGATATCCTCTATACCTTCAGCAACTATTAACAAACTATGTACATAGGTTTTAGAAAAGCATAAAAACAAGTAAAATTATTATCAATATCAGCAGACAGGTAAAGACAATCAAATAAATAAATAAAGCTTGACATCAATTTGTAGGTATACAAGACTTGTTGGTCTCTTGGGGTAGCTGTTTATTCCTAATGTCTGTTGCTTCTTATTCTTGAGAAGTCTTTGATTTTTGCTGTCATTGGAGGCAAATGTTGGAGACATGGCAGATATTCATTCATGGTTACATACCTGATAAGGTCTTTTCCAATAGTGTTGGAGAGAGCCTTTAACTAATGTTATTTTCAATGGACAACAATCTCCTACTTGTAAGTTGTGGTTTTCGAAGTCTTTGTATTCCAGGAGTACACTGTGAAATGAATATTACTAATTAGTTTGTTCCTATAAGTTGGTTAATGAGCCCTTGATAATAATGCAGACTGTCTCCTTTCAGTTTTTCTTATATTTGGAAAACAAAAAGATTAAAATATTAGCAATATTTTGAACAAAATTATAAGAATAATAACTATCTTCACTTCATTCAGTCCCATACCAACTTTTTATTTATCCTCATTATTTGCCAACATTTTTATGAACTAAATTATTTCTTAGAGTTCTATAAATCTTCATCTAGTTCAAAGATATGAACTGCTTAGAAACCTATAATTTAGGGTAATACAGCATCCTTTTAATGGATCTTTCTAAAGATATAACACATTTTCAAATTTATTATAGTAAAACAATGACTGTATGAATGACAAATATGACATGGTTATAGATCTGATTATAATACAATTGATAGAAAACCACATTCGCTTTTCTGTAAGATATAACATTCCAAGATAGCAATTTCTTGGTAAATAATAGTCATTGTAAAATTATATAAAAGAAAAAATATAAGCCCACATTTTTAGATGTAACACACAATTTCAATATATAAACAAATACTATGTGAGATTTTAAAACACACACATAGTTAATTGAAAGTGTGCACTGGATGTTGGAAACAATTCATATACTCCCAATGTGTGGACCACAACACCCAGAGAACCACTGCTAGCAAGTAGCCCTCATCAGGAATCATCCTTCTCTACTTGTCTGGTGTCACTGACAGGACACCTGTAATTCCTGAGAATGCCCTGTTTGTATTTATCGCTACATCTTTGCAAGTTGCTATCTAGGGAAATTTTTAGAGCATCCATTTTAATGAAAGTATATGAATATAAATCGAACATGTCATTAATATTATAGTTATTATTATTGTTATTGCTATTATTATAAAACGTTGGTGTATGATGTAAGTTGGTGGTCTACTTTCATTTGTTTTTTTGCATGTAATTGTCCAGATCTCCCAACACCATTTATTGAAGAGGCTATTTTTACTGCATTTTATTTTCTTGCTCCTTTTGTCAAATATTAATTGACTGTATTGACATGGGCTTATTTCTGGGCTCTCTATGATGTTTGGTCTATGTGTCTGTTCTTATGTCAGTACCAGACTTTTTTGATTACAGTGGTTTTGTAATATAATTTGATATCAGGTATTGTGATCTCTTCTACTTTGTTCTTCTTTCTCAAAATTGTTGAGACTATTTTGGGTTTTTTATGGTTTTATATACATTTTTAAAATATTTGTTCTATTTCTGTGAAATATGTCATTGGTATTTTGACAGGGGTTGTGTAGAATGCCTAAATTGCTTTGGATAGTGTGGACATTTTAATGCTGTTAATTCTTACAGTCCATGAACATGGTATACGCTTCCATTTATTTGTATCTTCCTTAATTTTTTTCTTCAGTGTCATGTAGTTTTCTGAGAACAGTTTTTTTATCTCCTTGGTTATCTTTATTCTTAAGTATTTTATTTTTCTTGTTACTATAGTAAATGGGACTTTTTCCTCATTTCTGTTTCTAATATTTCATTGTTAGTGTGCAAAAATGCCTTCAATTTCTGAATGTTCATTCTGTATCCTGTCATTGAGCCAAGTTCACTTATTAGGTTGAGTAGTTTTGGGTGGCTTCTATAAAGTTTTTTATATACACTATCATGTGATCTGCAAACAGCGACAGCTTTACTTCCTCTTTTCCAGAGTGGATGCATTTTATTTCTTTTATTTGTTTGACCACTGTGGATAAGACTTACATTACTATGTTGAACAGAAGTGGTGAAAATGGACACCCTTAGCTTGTGCCTGATCTTATGGGGAAAGCATTTAGTTTTTGTCCATTGACAAGATGTTGGCTGTAGATTTCTCCTATATGGCCTATATTATGTTGAGGTACGCTCCCTCTATTCCCACTTTGCTGAGTGTTTTTATTATAAATAGTTGTTGTACTTTATCAAATGTTCTTTAGAATGTATTGGCATTATCATGTGGTTTTTGTCTTTTGCATTGTTTATGTAGTATATTACATTTATTGATTTGTTTATGTTGTACCATCCTCGAATCCCTGGGATGAATCCCAGTAGACTCATGCTGCATAATCTTTTAAATTTATTTCTTGATCCAGTTTGCCAATATTTTTTTGAGGATTTTAGCACCTGTGCTCATCAGAGATATTGTCCTATAGTTTTCTTTCTTTGTTGTGTCTGTATCTGGCTTTGGAATTAGAATAATACCGGCCTCATAAAAAGAGTTTGGGATTCTACCCTGTTCTTGGATTTTTTTTTTTTTTGCAATGGTTTGAGAGAAATTGGGTTTACCTGTTTTCTAAATGTGTGGTACAATCCTCCTGTGATTCCATCTGGTCCAAGGCTTTGTGTGCTGGGAATTTTTTGATTACTACTTCAATTTCACTAGCTGATATCAGTCTATTCAGGCTGTCTTCTTCTTCTTGACTCAGTCTTGGAGGATTATATATTTCTAGAATTTTGTTCATTTTATCCAGGTTTTCCAGTTCTTGGCATACAATTCTTCATAGTAATTTATTACAATCCTTCATATTTCTGTTGTGTCGGTTGTAATTTCACATGTCTTTTTTCTGAATTTATTTATTTGGGCTCAATCTCTTTTTTTCTTGAGTATGCTTAAAGGCTTTGTGATGTTTCTTTAATCTTTTCAAAGAACCATCTTCTGAATTCATTGGTCCTTTGATTTTTCCTTTTAGTCTATATGTCATATAATTCTGCTCTGATCTTGGTTATTGCCTTCCTTTTACTCACTTTGAGCAGTTTCCAGTTACTCTTCTAAATTTGGTGGATGTAGAGTTAGGTTGTTTATTCAAAATGTTTTATCCTTTTGTATGTAGACCTGTATTGCTATGAACTTTCCTCTAAGGATTGCTTTTGTTGTGTCACATAGATTTTGGACTGTGGTGTGTTCATTTTCATTTGTTTCCAGGGAATTTTTGATTTCTTCCTTGGTCTCATTCTTAATGCATTAATTGTTTAATAACATATTATTCAGTTTCCATGGATTTTATTATTTTTGTGTTTTTTCTTTGAGGTTGATTTCTAGTTCCATAGATCACAAGCAATTGTGATGCATGAAAACATTTGCTATCATTTCAATGTTCTTGAATTTGTTGAGGCCTATTTTGTGTCCTCTGATGTGGTCTATCTTTACAAATGTTCCATGTGCCTTTGAAAATAATGTATTTTTAACTTCTTTGGGGTGAAATGTTTTGTATACATCATTTAGCCCATTTTATTTAACATGTTGTTATGTGCAAAAATGTCCTTGTTTATTCTTTGTTTGGAAGATGTGTTCATTGTTGACAGTGGGGTGTTAAAATCCCCTAGTATGAGTTTGTTTCTCTCTATATCTTTCTTGAAGTCCTCCAAGATTTTCCTTATATTTGTGGGTGCTCCTATTTTTAGTGCATATATGTTTACAATATTTATAGCTTCCTGAAGGATTCTTCCTTTTAGAATTTTTAAATGGCATTCTTTGTCTCATTTTATAGCTTTTGTTTTGAAATATTTTTGTCTGATATAAATATTGCTACCTTGGCTTTTTTCCCTGTCCATTTTCTTGGAATATTTTTCTAACCCTTCAATTTCAGTCTGTGTAGGACTTTTGTTTATAGGTGGGTCTGTTTGAGACAGCATATGTGTGGGTCATGTTTTCTTATCCATTCAATTACCCTATGTCTTTCGATTGGAGCATTTAATCCATTTACATTTAAGGTTACTACTGATAGGTACTCTTTCATTGCCCTTTTTCTCTTTTGTACCTGTGTTCCTCCCTCTTGCACTCTATACTTTCATCTTCTAAAGCAGTTCCTTTAGCATGTCTTGCAATGCTGGTTTGATGGAAGTGTATATGTTGATCTTCTTTTGTCTGGGAAACCCCCTTTTTTTTGCCTTCCATTTTAAATGATAGCTTTTCTGAGTAAGTAATGTTGGTTTCACGCTTTTTCTTTTCATTACTTAAAATACTCCTTGCCATTCTCTTCTAGCTTGTAGTATTTCTGTTGAGAGATAAGGCTGCTAGCCTTATTGGAGCTCCCTTGTTTATTGCTATCTGTTTCTTCCTTGCTGCCTTTAAGATTCCCTCTCTTTAACATTTGTCATTGTAATTATAATGTGTCTTAGAATAGGCCTCTTTGGGTCCATCTTTATTGGGATCTTCTGTGCTCCCTGAACTTGTGTGTCTTTTCCACTTTCCCATTTAGGGAAATATTCTGTCATTATTTTTTCAAAAAGGTTTTCTATCCCTTGACCCTTTCCTTCTCCTTCCGGTATTCCTGTTAGGTGAATGTTTTTACATTTCATGCTGTCCTGCAGTTCCCTAAAGCTATCCTCATAATTTTTTAGTCTTTTTTCATGTTGTTGGTTGACCTGAGTATTTCTTTCTATTTTGTTTTTCTAGTCACTGATTCAATCCTCTGTTTCATCAAGTCTGTTTGTGATTTCCTCTGGTGTATTTTTTTTTATTTCAGAAATTGTATTCTTCATTTCTTTCCTTAATTTCTTATTTATAGTGTCTATTTCCTTTTTGTGTTGTTGTTTTTCCCAGATAGTTCCTTGCAGTTATCACTGAGTTTCTTGAGCACCCTTATAAACATTTGTTTGAATTTCTGTGTCTGATAGATTGCTTGCTTCCATTTCATTTAGCTCTTTTACTGGGGATTCTTCCATTCCTTTTGATTGGGGGTTATTTCTTTGTCTCTCCATTTTAGGTTACTCTTTTCGTCTGTTTCTGATTCTCAGCATGCTCTGCTTTGCTTTTCTGTTTTTCTGGGGTGGACTTATGTGGTAGGGGTTCTGTGGGACTCAGTGGTGCAGTCTCTTTGATGCTTTAGGGTTGCCATTTTTCTGTTTGTGTGGGCTCTCTTGTTGTACTTGGGCTTTATTTGTTTGGGGGGGGTTCTCACTTCCATTGGGCTACTGATAGTCACAACTCCAACCTCATCTTGTATACTATTGTACAGGTGTTGTTTAACCAGCCAGTGTTACCTGGCAACCTAACCTATGCCAGCAAAAATAATCCACCTACCATATCAGCACTCTCACCTGCAATTGAGTAAAGATTAATAAGGTTGAAGAGAGCCCTGGCTGGTGTAGCTCAGTGCATTGAGTACAGGCCTGCAAACTGAAGGATCATGGTTCATTTCTTAGTCAGGGCACATGCCTGGGTTGCAGGCCAGTTCCCAGCAAGGGATGCACAAAAAGAAGCCATATATTGGTATTTCTCCCTTTCTCTATTTCCCTTCCCCTCTAAAGATAAATAAATAAAATCTTAAAAAAATAAGGTTGAAGAGAGATTATGAATATTATAAGATATGACAAAGTGAATATGAAATGAGTTGATGAGTTGAAGAATGGAAAATATTATTGAGTGGGAAGAGGTAGGAGAATTGATAAGAGTAGGCGTAGAACAGAGGTAAAGAAAGGAAAAAAACAAAATTTAAAACATAAGTAAAACATGGAAGGGTGATGGCAACAATGGGTAAGAAAAAGGAAGAGTATATTATGAGCTTTGAAGTAAAATTAAAATGTATCAGACCAACAGGAACAAAACTGCAGAAAAATTATAGCAAGGTCAATAGCAATGACCTCTGAGTGAAATTTAATAAAGGTGGAATGGGAATAAGAATATTGTACAAAATCAAAAGGTGCATATGAGATGTTTACAGTGAAGAAAAATGATTTTGAGAGGATGGGGGAAGCAAACAAGTAAGATTAAGTAGTAAAGCCTGGGTTGAGAGAGGGGAAAAAATGAAATAAAACTCATCACTCAACTGATCAGTGGTAGGGGAAGGTGAAATGAAGTAAGATGGGGGAGAGTATTCTATGGGATTTATAGTGTAAAGAAATAATGAACAAATAGGATTTCCATTGGAGAAGTACAGCAATACCTGTGGTATTTCACCCAACTAGCCACTGTTTATAAATGGTAGAAACAAAATAAGACTCATAAGAGGGGGGGGAAACAATGTGAACTCACTTAAGAAAGAAGAACACTTATATGAGTTTAGATTGAAGAGAAGTAGTGAGAGTAACAGATAGGAACATGGTGTAACATTAGAGAAAATAAAGTTTACAACAACAGTAATAAAGTTTAGGGACATGTCAAAATGGATTAAGGCCAGGGAAGGGTGCTGTGTGTATTTGGAATAACAATAATATGATACAAATATATAATCAGAATAAAAATGATAGGGGACTCAAGACGTGGAAAATTTTAGCTTAAGGTAAAAAGTTATAGCAAGTCTAGCAAGTAATGTGTATGTTAAAGCTTTTGTTTCAGAAACTACAGACAAGGCCCATCCTGGCTCCTGGGAAAAACAGCCCAACCTCCTGGGGCACTGGCTAGAGAATTACTGCCTGGGGACAAGTTGGAGGCATCAGGCCTTTTGTCTTGCAGGGGAGCAGAAGACCACCTGCCTTGGGAACAGCTCACTGCCAGGACAGGAGTGTTGCAGCTTCTGAATCTCAAAGCTCTCACTGCACCTTGCTTGTCCTCCCCCACCTTCCTTATAAAAGATCTGGCCAGGAAAGAGAAGGGAAGATGGTTTGTTAGGGAATGAACCTGCCATCTTCTCAGATTGCTGGCCATCTGAACAAAGCACCCATAAAAGATTCAATTGCTGTCGTTGCTTATTGGATTTGGTAGTGACAGGCAGCCCGAACACCTGTGTCTTTTCTGGTTACAAAAAGAATAATGAGTAAAAAACCAAGAGCATTCATATTTGGCATATGAATGAAATGAAAAGACAAGAATTAAAATGCAAAGTGAAAGGGAGCAAAAAGCAAGGAAGCAAACAAACAAAAAAAACAAGCCAACAAAAATAAAACTAAAAAAAAAGAAATGAAAAGAAGGAAAATAAAAAATATCATATAAGTTCTGATGAAGAGAAAGGTGATATTTGCCTCATCTGTTCATGTTCATCTTCTAACTTGTTTCTGGATCTGTCTTGATTTTCTCTCAGCTCCAGGTCTTAGTGCCTTACACTTTAAAAAAATAAAAAATAAAACCCTGATGGTTGGTAAGCTTGCCAGGCTGGTTTTGCAGATCTCTCTAGCTCTGCCAGGTGGTGGGGTTTTGGACTTGGTTTTCTTTTTCTGGGGGTTCTGCCACAGAAGTAGGCTCAGTCTGAGTTACAATAATCACATGTGCTGTTTCCAGCCCACTGCACTCACAGCACCCTTGAAGCCTCACTCTGCTTTGTGCAGTTGTATAAGGCTGGTGCTGATAAGCTACCTCACTATATATCCCTTTGAGCAATCTGTGAGGTGTACTGTGGGGAACAGATTGCACCCACAATCCTCTCTCATTGTTGACTAGAGCTGTGCCATGAGGTCCCTGCCCAGTGCACCTCCGTTAGCCCTTTTTAAAAGGTTTCTGTGGGTGATGCTGCTACTCTGAAAGCCACTGTTCAGCTTTCCACACTACAACTCTCTGATAAGTCAAGAGTCTATCTCAGTCATGGCCAGTTGTTGTAGACCTCTTCTCCTAGCTCCACATGCCTCCAGGATCACCCCTACCCTCTGGCACTGTCCCAGCTGGTGACTACCACCCCAGCTTGGGTGCACTGCCAGATGTGTCTGTGTACTGCCTCTTTCTCTGGCAATTTTATGTGTTCAAGTCTCTTCTAAAGCAGGTCTGCAATTTCCCTTCCCTGGGAGGGGAGAGTCACTAGGCTGCTATCATTGATCTAGCTTTCCTCTGATGTCTCTGGGCAGTTACAGTTTCTGGTGCCATGCCCAGGGACTTTCCCTTCAGCCTATAAAACCTCCTTGATGCCCATTTTGAAATGCCATCTGCACACTTTGGCTTCCAATCTTCAGATCAGCTAAGGTTCTGTTGGCTGTTCACTTTGTTTTTCAGAAGATTAGCTAAGTGTCCCAGTTGGGTGCATGAGCAAGTAGACTTGACTCCCACTTACTTCACTTCCATTTTCTCCCAATATTTGCATTTTAAAAAATGGTCCCAATAAAGAGTTCTTACACAGAGGTATTTTCATTTCAAAGACAGCCTTTGGTTTCAGAGCTATAGAAGGGGAGGAATTGGATGTTGGCATTTATTAGCTTCAGAAGACTTCTTTTTTAAAATGCAGTTTTTAAAATTTATAATTAATGTGTTTTTTAAAAAAGAATGTATCTGTGTTTCTTCTTGAAGTCTCTAACTTCCCAATCAAGATACACTTGCCATTTATTCAGTATAATTTTAGAGCCTGCAGTTTTCAAATTTTACATCCCAAGTAAAGAATGCAAAGTAGTAGTCATAAAATGCTCATGGAGGTAAGGAGAGCAGTGACCGAAGAGTCAGAATTTCAACTTCTGACTCTTATAAAAATGTACAAAAAATACAGAACTGAAGAATAAAATTACTAAACTGAAAATTCACTAGAGGGATTCAAACACAGGCTACATCAAGGAGGCAGAAGCATCAGCTGATTCAAAGACAGGACTGTGAAATTTATCCAATCAGAGCAGCAATAATAAAAAATATATATTTAATAAAAAGACAACCAACTGTATGGGAAAACATATTTGCCAATGATACATCAGACAAAGATTTAATCTCCAAAATATACAAAGAACTCACACGACTTCACTCTAAGAAGACAACTAACCCAATTAAAAAATGGGGAAAGGACTTGAACAGACACTTCTCCAAGGAGGACATACAGAGGATCTAGAGACACATGAAGAGATGCTCAATATTGCTTGCTATCAGAGAGACGCAAATTAAAACCACAATGAAATACCACTTTACACCCGTGAGAATGGCTATCATAAACAAAGCAATAAACAACAAATGTTGGAGAGGGTGTGAGGAAAAGGGGACTCTGGTCCACTGTTGGTGGGATTGCAGACTGGTACAACCATTATGGAAAACAGTATGGAATTTTCTCAGAAAACTAAAATTGGACTTGCCTTTTGACCCAGCAATTCCACTGCTGGGATTGTATCCTAAGAACCCTAAAACACCAATCCCAAAGAACCTATGCACCCCAATGTTCATAGCAGCACAATTTACAATAGCCAAGAGTTGGAAGCAACCTAGGTGCCCGTCAGTAAATGAATGGATCAAAAAACTATGGTACATATACACAATGGAATTTTATGCTGCAGAAAGAAAGAAGGAGCTCCTACCTTTTGCAACAACATGGATGGAACTGGAAAGCATTATGCTGAGTGAAATAAGCCAGGTGTTGAAGGACAAATACCATATGATCTCACCTTTAACAGGAAGCTAAACAACAAAACAAACAAGCAAGCAAAATATAACCAAAGACACTGAAATAGAGAACAGGCTGACAGTGACCAGAGGGGAGAGGGGAGGGAATTTCAGGGGAAATAGGGGAGGGATTTAGAGGAACAAATATACAGGATACATGGACAACAACTGAGAAGGGTGGAAATGGGAGGGAGCGGGGAGCACGGGGGTGGGATGGGATGGGAGTAATAGACAGAAAACTGTACTTGAAAAATAATTAAATTAAAAAAATAAAAGTAAAAAATATATATATATTTAAAAAAATATATATATATTTAAAAGAAGGGAAGATAGCATAAGGGACTAATGAGACATTGACAAACAACCCAATATTCACATTTTACGAGTCCTAGAAAGAGGAGAGAGAAAGGAGAGAGAGGAGAAAAAAATTATTCTAAAAAATAATGGTTGAAAATTCTCCTAACCTGGGAAAAGAAACAAACATTTAGATTCATGAAGTAAAAATATTCCAAATGTGAATTCAAAGAGAAGCACACTAGTGTCAGAGGTGGGCACAGGTAACCAGGTCCTTGATGATCAGGACAAAGAATTGAACTGAACACCTAGAGTTTATAGCAGAGAACATGAGAGCAGGCCAACTCTAAACAGAGATTGACCTCATGGGCTGGAGGGATTCTATTCTTATAGGGCAGATCCTTCCTGACTAGTTTTGGTGGGCTTTCACTGTGCATGTACAAGTAGTTGTATTCCTTTAAAGCTACTGCACATGTGGTTTCCCATGGTTTTCCTGGATTGACCACCAGGGAAGGGGGGTCCCACAATGTTACCTAGTTGACTCCCTTCTCCTGGGGTCCCCCTGTGCTAGGTTTGCCTTTCCCTTCACCAGAGGGTTATAGCTCTCCACGTTAGAGATTGGTGAAAAGGAAAGGAATTATTTATTCAAGTTACACAGACTTAAGAGTAATGACTTAATGTCTTCATCAAGATCCCAAAGCCCCTTAAAACACCCACAAACACACATAGTCTTTCTTCCCTTGTTTGCCCAGTCCAAGGTACTGTATCTCAGGGAAAGAAATAAAAAGCCCTGTGGTGATTCTTTGCTAAAGTCGTGTGGTGGTTCTCTGCCAAAGCCGAGTAGTGGTTCTCTGCTAAAGCTGCACGATGATTCTTCTCATGGGTGGGGGGGCGGGGGGGGTGGTTCCTCACTCTGGCCACAGCTGCGTGATTCTCTTTGCTAAAGCTACATGGTGATTCTCTCTCACATGGCTGTGGGAGTCTGCATTCTGGCGAAAAGGGCATGGTTCTCTCTTCAATGGCTGCCACATCTGCATTTAAATCCCCAAGCCAATCTTCCTCTACAGCCCCATTTGCCACTCCTCCCACAATTGGCTACACTTGCCAGGACTCCCATATCCTCCCAGTTTTACTGGGCTGCCATAGTGAGTCTGGGTAGGTGTGGCCCCAGGGCATGGAGCCAATCATCTCCAAGCTCTAACGAAGGCACTGTAACAGGGGCTGGGAGTTGCTTCCCAGTTACATTTTGGGTGAAAGTCACTCCCCTCTGCATGGCTCAAAGCATGGCCACAGCTATTTAACATGTCTATGAAACCAGTTAAAGGTTAGAGATATGTTAAATGACCATTCTAGAGGTTATCTGTGAAGCTGTTGCTATGCAAAACAACTCAATGGCCCTGCTCCATGTATTCCATTCTCTCAGCTTGGACTTGTGGGGATGAGACATCCCATATTTTTAATATTTCCTGGACACCCTGAGTTCTGGACCCCATTACAAATCCTTCTTCTGGGCCCCCCCCTGACTGCACCCTCCTACACTAGGACACATTATCATTAAATTGTCAAAATGTTTAAGCTATTTCAGCCAAACTGCTACTCTTGCAGGTCAACTACAACTCTAATTTTCAAAAAATGTAAATTCATCTAAATTTAGCTTAAGCACAAGGAAAATTTATATGCTGGATACTGTACTGGGTCCTAGGACCTGAACAGTGAAATAAGTCCCTAACCTTTCATGAGGACTTTAGGAAATAAATGAATATATAATATAACACCAGGAAGTGATAGATAAATTTTATCTATCACTAAGAGGAAAAATAATTATCCTCTACTAGGAGGATAGTAGATTTTAAAATTATCTTTGGTGATTAGTGAAGGACACTTTTATGCACTGAAAAGGAGTTTAAGATCAATACTGCAGCCAATAAACTGGACTGTGGCTCTCAATACATTTAAGACATGTTCTATATGACAAGTTTGACCAACAATAAGATGAATTTGGAATATAGTGCTGTCCAGTTTTTTATTATTTTATTGATTATTTATTTTTTAATAGTTTAACATCAAATTTCATTAAAAATGGGCTTCTTTCTACATGTCTGCTTCATTCTTGTCTTTCTTTCTGAAAACTACTTTTTAAAAATATTAGGCTAAAAATGGGGAACAGAGTATGTTTCCATATTTCACACCTTAAAATTTCAGGCACCAAGAAAGATCAGCCTGTTATTTTCTGACCTCTAGATTATATGGTCTGATACCGACCAATTCTGGATTTAAACCTAAAACTACTGAGATCTCCAGATCTGATGTTTGGTTGCTCATCTAAGATAAGTAGATCAGTTCCTAGATTTCACTCATTACTCTAGGAAACAATCTTACAACAAGTTTTGACTTGTTTTCCCTCCTATTAACATTATTTTTTGCTCATAGTTATCAAGTGGCTATCATACACCACAAAATTCTAAGTGATTTTCATTACTAATCTCATTTAACACTTAGATATGTTTTATGTGAAATATATCAGCTTTTTAGAAATTTTTCCAGTAGTAATTATTTTTGGTAGATGGTGTAGCTGTTATAAGTTTGACCTAAAATAATGACATATTATAATTTTTTGAGCCTTAAAATCAAAATATTGATATGAAATTTACTTGGCTTGAATGCAAGGTAGTATATTATAGTTGTCACAAACACAGATGCTAAAGCTGGGTTAAATTCTCTTTTTCACCAGTTACTGGCTATGCAGCTTGGGCAAGTTACTTCTAAGGGCCACATTCCTATAAGTGAGGATGGCAGAGTGTCTTCCCCACGTACTCAATGAGCGGGGATGAGTATGGCACAAAGCACATTTCCTGACTGATTACAAGGTCTGTAATATTCCATGTATAACCATCAGAAGATTCCTCCCTGTCAGTGCTGATTTGTGTCAAACTCAAGCTAACAACTGGCCTGGCCACCACCCATTGGCAGTTCATTGATATTACATTCAAAATTATAATTAAATGAATTTTAATTCTGTCTTTTGTCCAGGAGAGATGCTAAGCATTTAAAGTTAAAAGAAAAAAGACCAATAATACCATCCTCTGTTCAGGGTAGAGATGCAAGTATTCTCACATAAAGCCAAAATTCCCCCAAGTTTTAACATTTTCCTGTAGTCGCCGTAAGTGAACATTTGCTAATATATCTCTCATCAAGTTTTCCATTTCTTCCAACTGGCATCAAAGTTTGAAAAAGTCAGATTCAAAGAGGGTTTTAAGGATGAAAATGAGAAAACGATTAGTGCAAGGCCTCTAGAGCCTCATAGAGAACTAGAGCTGGATGTCAGTTAAAAGTGTCCTGGGCAGAAAGAATACACCACTGTTAGAAACTGATGGAAAGACTGAGAGAAAGAAAGGTCTACAAATTTTTGACATTTCATACAACAGGTTGCAGATAAAATGGGCAGCACCAAGCTAGCACTTTAAATGCAAGGCCACACATATCAGACACCCTCAAAGGAGCCCAATGCATGTGTACCACTACCACCACACAATTCAACAGCCGAGTTCCAGTGTGCCAATTTCACTGCCATCTGAAATGAATATGTGTTCTGCAGGTATTGGATATAATTTTCTATAAATAACAATGAGATCAATTTGGAATATAGCACTGTTCAGATTTTTTAATCTTTTTATTGATTATTTATTTAATGGTTTAACATTGAATCTGTTATTAAAATATAGGTAAGTTGTTTATAATGCTTTTTATGAACCATAAGCTATAACTAATCATGCCACATACCAAAGTAGAAAACTGCTACCTTTATTTTATTGCCAAATAAATCCAAAATGTGGCAGAGAATTTTCTTTTCTCTTTATTTCATAAGTTAGAATTGCAAAAGAGGTAACTTGGATAAAATAACTTTTCTAATGAATAGCTTTTATGAACGGATGCTTTATGGACTTAAAGTAAGTATTACTACAAAGGTTGTGTATTGAAGCCCTAACACCCCAGTGGGGCTGTGTTTGGAGCAAGAAAGTGATTGTGTTAAATGAAGTCAGAAGGATGGGCCCTCATTTGAATATATCAGTGTCCCTACAAGAAAGAAATAGTGTTACCATAAAACAGTCAGCCAGAGCACCAGGGCTTATTTGCCAAGATAGGGGCAGGGAGAGGCTTTTTACAATGAGCATGCTGAAAGCTAACGATATGAATGGCTAGAACTTGAGCACACTAAAATCTGGGAAGATAAATGGATGGGGTCTGAGCATGTTAAAAGCTGGAAAAATGAGTGAATAGGGTGCTGAGTGTACTGAAAGCTAGAAAGATGAATGGATAGAGTCCCAAGCATGCCAAAAGCTAGAAAGATAATTGGACTAGGAGAGAGCCCTCCCCTTCCTATCCTTATGAGAACTATGATTTGAGCATGGAGAAGGAGATGGTCTTTTAGATTCTCCTAGGTTGTGTGGCACCTGAATAAACCTCTTTCATTTTGCATCAGTATCTGACTCTCAAGTTTGGCCTTTTGGTGGTGACAGGAAACCAAACCTCCATTTTTGTTCATGTAACAATTTTGGTGACCCAGATGGGACAATGTGAACCTCAGTAAGTCCTAGAGGACCCTGTGGCAGGGTGAGACTGAGACAGGCCTGTGGGACTCCCCAGTCCAGTTAGGAGCATTTGGGCCTTTGTGTCACTAGGATGTTGTTAGGACCACTTGTGTTATTGGTTGGCAGGAAATAAGCCTCTAAGACTTGCGTGTGAGCACATATTTGGAGTAATAAAATTGTTGGTTCAGGTTTTGTTCAGATATTCTCACTTTGTGTAGGGTCTTGTTATAATTACATTTTTTTGGTTTGTACTTTCATGCCATCAGGGGTTGTTCTGTTTTGACTTCAAAAGGGAGCCCACTAAACCCATTTTTAAATGATTTGTCCTTGTATAGCTATTATCTAACATCTAAGAAGATATTGATGTTCCATTGTAATAGTGCTTGGCCTAGGTATACTTTAAACTATGGGAAAAGTGGCCCCTAAATGGTTTCTTAAGTTACCTGGACCATCATGCAATTGGAATTATTTTGCCACCAGTCAGGGAAATGGGATGAAATCCTTTATTGTCAGGAGCTCATGTTTTTACTCAATAAGGACTCAACAAGAAAAAGTAACCATTTAATGATGCAGAAAAGGAAATGGCTTCAAAATCCTTCCCTGATAATAAGACATAACAAGAACATTAGTCTTTTTAATATCCTGAACCCAGGGGATGCAGGAATAGCAATTGGAAGACTTCTCCCATCACCACTCCTGCTGCTAGATACACCAGAAATAGGACCCAGAGGGATAAAAGCCTCACCCATGTATGAAAACGGAATAGTTTCCCTCTAAAAGATACAGCAGGATACCCCATTTGGTTACGGATCATCCCTATCTGGAGCAGAAAAATTCCCTTTGAAGCAATACTCTATGGGCAGAATAAACCAGGAAGACCAGTCTGCTGGATGCTATTGGGCCCATACTCTCTTTTTTGCTTCAGATTTACTGAATTGGAAGAATTCAAACCCCTCGTAGAAGGTGGGGCCTCAGAAAATGGCAGATCTTATCACTTCCAGTTTTGCTACTCACCATTCAAACTGGGCAGATGTACAAGCTCTTATTCACCTGCAAACAGCAGATGAAAGTTGGCTGGTTATAAATAAGGCTAATGAGGAGGCTCAGTATCTCCATCAATAGAATCCTGACAAGACCCCCACCTCAGCCAGGGCAATTCCTTTAACACAGCTGAACTGGGACCCAAATAGTGGGGACCTAGCCTTCCTAGAACATTACAAAACATGCATACTGAAAAGTTTAAGAAAGAGGTGCCTAAAGAAAAGCACTTAAATATGATGCAGGTCATTCAAGAAAAAACAAATGAAGATCCTTCTGAATTTTTAGAAAGGATCTATCAGGTCTATCACAAGTACAGTGATGCTGACCCACAGGCACCAGAAAATGTCCAGATGGTAAATGTGACTTTTACTGGGCAAATTGCCTTGGATTTCAAAAGGAAGCTCCAATGTTTAGATAGGATATTGGGAATAAATTTCTCCAAGCTTATAGACATGGCATTTAAAATTTACCATGCCCAGGAAAGAACAAAATTAAAACAAGTCGTGGTTTTCTTAGAAACAATGTGGGAAAGCCAGAAGTAGAGGCAGAATCTGAAAGAAAAAGGAAAAGACCTGTGATGTGCTAATCAATATACCTATTGCAAAGAAGAAGGCCACTGGAGAAAGGAATGAGCAGAACTCAAAAAGTAAAATAAAAGTGATAAATACCCCACTGAGAAATGCTAGAAAGGAAAGATGAGCCTGGTGATGAATGAGGTGGCCCAGTGGCTCCCTTATATATCTCCCAAGCTATTACTACTTCTCTAAAGGAACCCCATGTATAACTAATTATGGGTAACAAACTAATTGATTTTCTTGTAGATACAGGTTCTACATACTCAGTGACAAATACAGAACAAACCAGGAAAACTCAGTTGCATTAGTGGTTACTGAAGTGACCAGGCAATTGCAAAAACAGGAGTTTTTTCAACTTCTAGAATTCTAGCTTGAGGGCCCAGAACTTAAGTATAGTTTTCTGTACATATCAGACTGCCCTATCCCATTCCTACACTGAGGTTTACTTTGTAACTATATGCACAAATGACTTTACTCCCGAACATCGGAGGTTATGTGTAGAAGTCCTGCTGCAACATGCTCTACAGCTCCAGGTGCTCCTGATTTTCAGAGATGAAGTCTTCATACCCAAGACCTGTGAGCTGGTTGATTAAGCCATGTATGCTGATGGAACCCCAAGTAGATCAGTTAACATCCAGATCCATAAAAATTAACCTAAAAGAAGGGCTGCAGATCCCATGGATAAAACAATACCTCCTTAAAGAGGAAGCTTTAGAAGGAATTCAACCAGTATACAGAAATTCTTAATATCAGGATTAATTCGGCCATGCCACTCTCTATATAACCCTTCCAGTTTGCCAGTCAAAAAGCCTCACTCTGATGAATATTGATTTGTACAGGATCTTCAGGACATAAATGGCATTGTCCAGGATATTCATCTTACAATGTCCACCCCTTACACTTTGTTGACCATGGTACCTAGGGATAGTAAATAGTGTTCAGTCCTAGACTTGAAGAATGTCTTTTTTCTGCATCCCAGTAGGTGGACAGGCTCAGTTATAATTTGCCTTTGAATGACAGGACCCTCAAACTAAAGCTATGTTTCAATACTGTTGGACTGTGTTGCCACAAGGATATAAGAATTCCGCAACTATATCTGGGGAAATATTAGCAAAATACTTATGGGATATTTAATTGAAATAAGGACCTATTTTATAATATGTAGATGACTCACTGGTAACCGGCAATACTTTTGAGGATGGCTTGCTCAACACCATCACCGTCCTGAATCATTTAGCAAAAAGAAGGTATAAAGCATCACCTTACAAGGTCCAAATTTACAAACAAGAGGTGGGCTGCCTGGGATTCCCACTGAAATAGGGTACTAGAAGCTTGATGGCTGATTGAACACAAACCATTGCTACAATAAAAATCCTAGAGACCTGAAGCCAGCTTTGTGGATTTCTAGGGATTACAGGGTTCTGTTGAATTAGAATTCCAAACCATGGATTTATAGCAAAACTATTGTATAATTCTTTGAAAGAATTAGACTCTGAACATTTTGAATGAACAAGAGACTGTCAGGTGGCATTTGATGCCTTGGAGAAAAAACTAGTTTCAGTTCCTACATTAGGATTACCCAATTTATGAAAAAAATTCAAATTGCACATTCATGAAAGGCAATGGATTGGAATTGGGGTACTAATCCCGACTCTAGGAAATAATCTTTAATTCATAGTCTATCTCTCAAAGAAAATGACTCATATGACAAAAGGATGGTTATCATGCCTGCAGTCAGTAGCAGCTACTTGTGACATCTTACAGACAACAGAGAAATTCACTCTGGGGCAGTTTACTATGGTATTGGTACCACACCAAGTCCTAACTGTATTGGATCAGAAAGGAAGGTATTGGCTGATGGCAGGGTACATGAGAAAATATCGTGCCATTTCATTAGGCAATCTAAATGTTGCCTTACTGACTACCACTACATTAAAACTGGCCATCCTACTCCTGGACTCAGAGAGAGGCTCAGACCTCCAGCATGATTTCTTGGAAATCACCAAATTTATTGTAGAAGATGAGGTCTATTGGACCGCTGCTGACAGAACCTGACTGTGAATTACATGCAGATAGGAGCAGCTTCATGGAGAATGGTCAGTGATGAGCTGGTTACACAATAGTATCCATAGACAAGATAATAGAAGCCCAAGCCCTTGCCATAGAAGCCTCAGCACAAAATGCTGAACTGATAGCTCTCACCAGAGCCTTAGAATTGTCTCAGTGAAAGAATGTTAACATCTACGCTGACTCTAAATATGTTTTCATGGTAGTTCATGCCCATGGGCAACATGGAAAGAAAGAGGTCTCTTAACCTCAGAATAAGGACATCAAACATGCAAAATAGATTTTACAACTACTGAAAGCAGTAAATATACTGAACCAGATTGCCAAAATGCACTGCACAGAGCACCAGAAAATGGTTTCCAAATAAGCCAGGGAAACCAAACTGCTAATGAAGCAGCAAGACAAGCTGCCCCAATGTCAGTCACCTTCAGGGCTTTCAATGCCCACCAGGGCTTGTTAGAATGTAAACCCCATTATACAGAATGAGATGAATGGGCCTGTGAATTGGAGATTTTCTAATACTGTTCCTAATTCTATATGGAAGATCAATACTTGTGGTATAAACTTACTTCCTGAAGCTCTAGTGTATCCTATCCTCAAACACCTATGTGAAGGGACTCATTATGGAAAGAGTGCTGTAAAGGAACTTATTAGGCCACACTTGAAGGGCCCTTATTTGTAAAGGACCATCCAGAGGATTAACCAAGCCTGTCATATATAAACCCCAAATCATCATAACACAGAATGTGCCCTACTGGAAAGAGGAGTACAATATAAAGGAATATGCCCATTTTTACAAAAATGCCTAAAATAATTGGAAACTTAAATTTTTATTAGGTTTTATGGACACTTTTTCTGAATAGGTTAAGGCACACCCCACTAGAAATATGAAGGGAACTGAAGTAGCAAAACTTCTACTTAAAGAAATAATCATGAGGTTTGTAATTTCTTGTAGCATTCAAAGTGATAGTGAACTGTTGTTCACTTTGGACATTTCTCAGAAGATAGGAAAGGCAGTACAGATGCCTTGGAAACTACATGCATCTTAGAGACCTCAATCTATGGGAAAGACTGAGAAAATGAGCCACACAATAAAGAAGATCCTGACAAAAACACATTCGAAATGGGACAAGGCATTCCTGATTGCCTTGCTCCAAATTAAGGTAGCACCCCAGAGCATGCTTAAATTAAGCCCCTTTGAAATAGTATGGGAAACCCTTCCAAGTTTCTGTTTTAGGAAAACTTGCTTTAGATTTAGAGCATGAATTAAAAATTAAACAATATGTACAAAATCTACGGCAAACACTAACAATTTTGCACAAGTTTTCTCATTGCATGTCCATCTACCTGTCTAATAAGCCCTTACCCCCATTCTAGCCAGGAGACTGAGTCTTACTAAAGACCTAAAAAATTCAAGCTCCTGAACAGCAGATAGTCAAGGAATGGACGAGTCCTTATGTCAACCTTTTGACATACTCTTCCCTAAAACTCATGGGAATCAAGCCTTGGATCCACCACACACGAATAAGCAAACATCACCTGACAAGGATTCAGACCTTGCTGCTGCTCTTGATACTGCAAAGGAAAGCTGTACCTATACTCCTGAAGGACATTTAAAATTCCCCTTTCAGAAAGGGACAGTGTTCCTAAAGCTAAGTGACAATATTACATTTTACTTTATTTTCTTCTTTTTTTCCTGTATTTCCCAGACAATGGCTTACTCAGCAAATGTATTCCACTGTGGGAGGTTGCCACCCAAAGGCCTCTTCAGGATTAGATCAAGTTTAATTTATCTTGATCTAACTTTAATTTCTCTAGTTTCTACCCCTCACTAAACACTTTATTTTTTGTC
Organism: Sturnira hondurensis; assembly: GCF_014824575.4. Taxonomy (NCBI): domain Eukaryota; kingdom Metazoa; phylum Chordata; class Mammalia; order Chiroptera; family Phyllostomidae; genus Sturnira; species Sturnira hondurensis. The sequence goes on from NW_028095541.1 coordinate 3,192,284, forward strand.
TGCACGACAGGTCTCAATTTGGAAGCCCATTTGTGACACCATGTTTTGAAACACGAAGCAGTCTAGCAGCCTCACTTGTTCAGTAGAGTCATCCTTGAGACACCACATATGCCACCTTTTGAAGGCAGCAATCTTTCTCCCACACATAAAGCTTTTCCTCCATTCCTGACCCCTCCTTTCTTTGTTAGGTAGTAAGAATATCTGGATCTGGAGACAGGTGAAACTGTGTTCTTTGCCAGCAGGAAGTAACTACAGAAGAATAAGTCAGTTCTCCACTTACCCTTGTAAGATTACAAGGGTCTAGAGTTTTGGACGAGGAATTGTTGTTATAAAACAGTCGGTCAGATGGAGTGCCAGAGGAGTCTCCACCTATTGACCAAGATGATGACAAGGGAAGGTTCTTAAACTGAGTGTACCAAAAGTAGAGATATGAATGGATAGGTCCCAAGCATACTAAAAGTTAGAAAAATAAATGGGTAGGGCCCAAGCCTGCCAAAAACTAGAAAGGTAATTGAATTAGGAAAATATCACTCCCCTCCCTATCACTATAAGAACTGTGGATTTGAGCAAGAAGGAGATGGTCTTTGAGATGAGAGCCCACCATTCTCTCAGGTTGTACAACACCCGAGTAAATCTCTTTTGTTTTGCATCAATAACTGCTTCATGGAGACAGTCAAACCTCTGTTTTTGTTTGGTAACAATAGCAGAGGGATCACTCTCCCTCTTTGTCTACTTTTCTTTGTAGACACCTAGGAAAGGCCATGTGAATACAGAGTGAGGAGGTGGCTGTTGCAACACAAAAGGAAATCCCCACCAGATACCAACATGGTTGGAATCTTGATTCTAGATTTCCAGGGTCCAGAAGTGTGAGAAAATAATTTTCTGTTGTTTGAGATAGCCATCTATAACATTTTGTTATGATAGCTCAGACTAATATAAATGTTTATTGAACTGACTCTTAGTTCATTACTGTGTTATAAGAAGAACATAAGAGGGCATAGGTTTGTGAATAAAGTTATAAAAGTCCTCCCATGAAATAGGATAGTATGAAGTGAAATATATTCTTTGGAAATTTGCCAGGTACCAGATCAAATGGTTTCAAGCAGCGACAAAGTCTTTCTGTACAAAGTCCTAGTAGAGGTAAGTGTCTAGTTAGGAAGAAAGAGCAAATTTCTGGCATTTCAACCCATGGTGATTAACGTGGAGAACTAGCCATAAAGCTCTTAGAAATGACAAAAGGATAACAGGGGCAGTAAAAATCCACCACTAGTCCAAAGACTGGAGGGGCCATAAGGGAGAGTATCATTGCCAGAGTCAGGACCTCCTGAAAGTAGTGGGAACATACCTACTGCAGATGGACTGAACAGGAATAAGGGGCCTAATCCCCTGGCATCTCCCTTCTTCTCAACCTTCAGTTCTATACTAGTGCATTCCATTTCACAAACCAGGTGACATAAAGGCAAAAGAGCAGAGAAAAAAGCTTTTGTAGAGTTAAAAAGTGTAAATACAGAGAAGAAGAAAGAAAAAGATAAAGATGGATTTGAGAGCAGACAGGAAAATGATAAGCACTGCCTGAAAAATTAGCATCACTCAATCAATGAATATAAAATGTCACATGTCTAAGATAACATGTCATACTAAGTGTATACAGTGGGGGCATGTGGTGAAGCCTTGGAAATGTGAGGAAGTCACTAAAATAATATGTCCTGTTTAGAGATAAGTGTCTGGATTCATAAACTATTATGACACCAATTTAAAGATGAGAAATTATCAAGAGGCTGAGTCCTATATATTTGCTGTTAGTCCACTTTAATTTATCCTGGTTTTCAAAATCAAATAATTTAAGACCACAATGAAAAGTAATTATCAAAAAGTGTTTTAATGTTAGGTTATTTTAATATTAAAGTAAACACATTTGTGAAGTACACATGACTTTTAATGATAGACCATGTAAATAAAAAAGACGTTTTCTTCTTTCAGAATGTAATTCTCACCCCTACTCTGCACACTCCATGTGAAGACCCAGACAGGAAAAAGTAAACATTGTGTCTGGCCTTACTGGACTTATTAACTTATTATTGGGAGGGGGGAGACAGTAATAAAATTTTTTAGACATGCATATGAAAAAAATGCAAAACAAATATTGAACTATTTAGAGAACTTACATTTATTAGTTGCTTACTAACAACCTCACTGTGCTAGACAATTTATTTGTCTAGTCAAATACTTCATGATGACCTGATTAGCTGTGCTTAGTAATAAATTGTATGTATTAATTGTACTAAAGATAAAGATCTGCTTATTTGTAGCCCTGTTACAGAATGGACCCATGGGGAGGGCAAGATACTTTTACCGAATGGACCCCTCCTCTCCTCAGGTTCACCTGTCTCAGGTTTGCCTTGCTCGCCACCAGGGAATTATGGCTCTCAATGCCAGAGTTTGGTGAAAAGGAAAGAAACTATTTATTCAAAAGTTATACAGACTTAGAGTAATGACTTAATGTCTTTGTTAAAATCCCAAAGTCCCTTAAAACACCCACAAACACACAGTCTTTTCTTCCCTGCTTTGCCCAGTCAGGGGTACCATATCTCATGAAAAAAATAGAAGTCTGTGGCTCAGCTAGCCCCCAGTTCTTCTCAGTAATCCATGATAGGCTGGAAGCCCCCCCCCCCGCCCCCACCAGTTTGCAGCACCATCAGCTGTGTCTCCAGTTCTTAACTGGAACCCACCTGGTCCCTTTCTATGGCCCACTAGCGAGAGTCCTTTCACCTCTTTTCTTCCCGCAACATCTCTCCTGCTTTCTTCCAAACTACTAAGAGAGCTCTGCATTGCTGCTACCTCTTGCTTTTCAGCTTCCTAAGCTGTGTGGAGGGAGTGCCCAAACTATGGGGCTAGTGCCCCAAACTGTATAGTTCCACCTAAAAACCATGTGGTTCCACCCCAAAACTGCATGTTTCCTCCAACTTCAAGAGTGCCTGGTTCTGACCCTCATGCTGCCCCACCTGGGTTTAAATCCCATTGCAAATCTTCCTCTGCAACCCCATTTCCATATCCTCCCACAATTGGCTGCCTCTCTCAGCATTTCCATATTTTTCCAGCTTTTCTGGGCTGCCATAGTAACTCTGGGTAGGTGTGCCCCTGTGTTGTGGAGCCAACCATCTCCAGGCTCTCTCGCAGGCACTATAACCAGGGGGGAGTTGCCTCACAGTTACATCCTGGGTGATGTCACTCCCATCTTCCTGGCTCAAAGCAGGGCCATAGCCACCTAATATACCTGTGAAAGCAGTCAAAAGTTATAGATATGTTAAAAGACTGTTCCTGCAGTTATTTGCAAAACTGTTGATATGCAAAATAACTCCCAAAGGAAGGCCCTGCTCCATGAGTCCCATCACCCTAGTTCAGATTTGTGGGTGTGAGGACATCTATATTTTTAATATTTCCTGAACACCCCTTTCTCTGAACTCCATTACAAATCCTTCTTTGGGAGAGCCCTGGCTGCACCCTGTTACAGCCCTCTCCCCCCTATTTAAATTGAAGTTCACTGGAAATAGCAGTTCTACCTATTTATCTTTTGAATTCCCAGCAAAAGCAAAGAAATAAGATTTAAAAAATGCTGCAAACAGTCTGAAAAATGTGAGATGTGTTTGAAGTCACCTAGTTGCCTCATGGCAGTGATGGCACATCCATTCTGGCAATCGCAGGACAGCACATTTCCTACTTTTCTTGCTGTCTGTAAGTTTATGTAGGAGTCATCTTTGCTCACACTCAGTCGTTACCCAGTAGACACGTTGCATAAGCTTCTTTCTATACAGAGCAAAGTGTGTTTCTTCACTCCTGTGCTTGGATGCAGAGACTTCCAGTGTACGCACATCTTTATTTCTTAGAGGGCCCCCATTTGGGATTGAACACTTATGGAGGCCACTTTCTTGACAGCTGTTTCAGAAAAGAAAACAGACCATCCTTTTCCAGAGACAGGGGAACCAAGGTCAGAGAGCACTGGCTGATGTACTCTGGAGGGTCAGTCCCACTTTGGTCTTGCTTTAGTTTTTAAAATAAGAAGTGGCTTATGCATCTTTCAGCATTTACAGAGCAAGACAAGGTAGAGAGGGCTTTGTAGGGTTGGACTTGCTGCTTTTCATGAGATGCTAAATGAGGCCTGTCTGGGTAGTCTCTGCTTCGTGCCTCCCAGGCAAAACAATTGACTTCTTTCTGTTTCCATGGAAGGGGCAAGGAAGGAAAACTCACTGGAAAGCAATCTGTCCTGTGGCTTCAGTGACCTTTCTTAACAAGCATTCAGCTTCTATGATGGCATAGAAGCCACACCTCCCTTTGTTGCAGATCTTTTTTTTTAATTTTTAAATTTATTCTTTTATCTTTAGAGGGGAAGGAGAGAGGGAGAGAAACATCAATGTATGGTTGCCTTTCGTGCATCCCCTGCTGGGAGTTGGCCTGCAGGGAACCAGCCTGCAACCCAGGCATGTGCCCTGACTGGGAATCGACCTGCGATCCTCTGGTTTGCAGGCCTGTGCTCAATCCACTGAGCTATACCAGCCAGGGCGCAGATCTTTTTAAAAAGCCACATTAGAAGTAAGACTAGAGACAAATTCGAAAATTCATTTTGCTTATTTCCAGTGGCATCTAATATTTAGGCAACCTAAATAAGACATGCTTATATTAATTTAATGGTGGAAATGAAAATGGGTTTTTTATCCACATAAATACATGATGCTTTCATTTATATAATAAAAATGTTTCTATAAAACTCTTAATAAGGATGAAGGGGAAATATGTGTGTTTGTACATATCTATGCATTAGTAGACATGTGTATAGATATTTATTTTAACTGCTTTTTTGTTTGTTTTGTTTTCAATTAAAGCCACCAGTATTAGCTAGTGGTGTTTACACCTGCACAGGAATGTCAGACAGCACACCATTCACTGTTGGACAGATTTCTTGTAATTGGAGAGAGAAAAGCAAGTCTCAGATCTGCAAAGTATTTCTTGCAGGCTTGGCACTTGTATATTCACTGGATAAATCACTTGTACCTCACTGCATTGTTATTGTGGGATCGGGCAAAAATATTTGGCAGGCATTTCAAAGTAAATGCTTCAATCGAATGAAGGCAGCTAAAGAGGAAGATGCCAAGACTAAAGCAAGTGCATACTTTGCTATGAAAGAGTATTTTTCTAATAGAATATTTAATAAAATGAATTACAGTAATAATTTAATTAGAGAGGTGGTAACTTTCTTTAGGAAACTAAGAAGAAAACTCAATTTTAACATGAAATATTTTTCATTAAGACATTAACTTTCAAAATAACAAATGTAAACATGTGGAAAAGTTGCAAAATGGGAGAAGAGGAGGTTGCCATTTCAGTTCAGTCATGATAAATACCCACTTCTACTTTGGAATCCCTCCCTGGAAATATAAATTGATTTTCCTCACAGCAAGAATGTGGCATGAGTTTGAACACAGAAAAAACAGATGTATTATTATTGTTATTGTTATTGAAGCACGTTGCCTTACCAGACCTTAGGTGGGTCCAAATTTCCATTATAAGTCACTGTTTTCATAAGGACTTTATAACTTGGACATAACAATTGGCTGTAACCTTTAACTGGTGAATAACGTCTCAGCCTGGGGCAGGCATTTTCCCTCTTTTTAATAATACTTAAAGCGAGACCGCTGCTATTTTTTTCAGTTTTGAAGCAAAGTTAGGAAGGTATATACCAATGTCAAATAAAGATAAGCTTGAGATATTTTTTAAGTTTTAACCTAAAAGAGCTACTTATCAAATATTACATTTTTTAAATTTTAGAGCAAATAGAAAATTAAGTTCCTCAAATGATGGATTTGTATGTGACATAATTTAGCTTCACAACAATTTGATTTTTATTTTGATCTCTATGATAATTATTTATTCCAAATGAAGTACCTCACTTGTATGTATTATTTCTTTGGAGAATGCCAAATTAAATAAGTTAAAATAGATTAAAATGCCTAACATGTCAAAATCATTCTTTAATTTGAATATTTCAATGGGATCACTCAAAACTATTTCATCTCAAAATATACAATTTGTTTTAGTTTTGAACCTAAATTACTTCTTCCTCCCCCATATTTATATATTTAAAATAAATTCATTCTTCAATTTTGAGGAAACCAAATTGCTTTGAATGTGTTTTGTTTGAATGTGATTTTACCATTGTTTAATATCCTCCCTAGCAGGCACAGGCAATGAGGGTCAGGGCCGGTGGTCGGTCTGACCTGCAAGTGGAGAGCAGTGCTAAACTGGAGTGTCAAGTGCACCCTTCCAACTCTTCACCAGGACTGACATTTCTATGGCCACTGTCTGGGGTGAGTCTTCTTGATACTCGCCCAGGGTCTGTCTCCCCGTGATGACTCACTTGGATGTGATTCTGTAGCTGGACCCCAGTGTTTGGGTCTCAGCCATAATTCATTTTCTTGCTTGAAATTAGGAATCTAACATCCCAGGCAAGAGGTTCACCAGCTTTGCTGTCAGAGCCAGGCATGAGACAAATCCTGATTTTGTGCCCTGGCTACAGTCTTTCCTCAGTAGGTTAATGGTGTCTTGTTTTTTAATATTGTGTGGGTCATAAATCCATTAGATAATCTTAAGAGAGCTAAGAACTCCTTTCCCAGAAAAAAATATATTTGGGGAGAATTATCCCTACAGTTTCAAGGAATCCATGGATATTCTAAAGGCTGTCCAGAAGTGATCAAATTCATGTGCCCTAACCAAAAATTCACTAACCAATGCAGTACTCACAGATGATTACTCATATATTCTCTTTTCCAACTTCAGACACCCATTATTACTCTCAGATGAAGGCGTTTTTCACTGAGAAACTACAAATAACCAGAAGAGATCTTCTACAAGCTCCTATCACTGAGTATATTTATTTATAAGCATCTATGTCTGTTCACTCAAGCTGCTCTCTTGTTACTATGGATAAATTTTCTTGGCCTCTAGTAAACATGCCCCCTTCCCCAATCTCTACCACCATTCAAATCTTTCTTGCTCACTGTAGCCATATGCTAATCTCTCTACTGCATCTTCTATTTCTCTCTTTTTATTAGATCCTTTCCAGCAGCATATTAATGGGTTGTTACTTCTTCCACTTAAAAAAGAAATTAAAAACAAGCAAGTAAAACTTTCTCCAGCCCCTTATCCTAACCCGCCATGCTGCCCCCTGTGTTGGTGCATTTTTATCTTTGCTTAACAGGAAAACTCCTAGAAAGTGATTTCTCTACTCCTTTTCAATTGTTTATTTCTTCCCATTTTGTCTTGAACCAGCCAGGCTCCCTTAGCCCCCAGCCAATCTATTAGAGCCATCCTTGTCAAGGCCACCAGTGACTCTAATGTTCTTAAGTCTACTGACCACTGCTCAGGCTTCAAGTTGTTGGACCAAGTAGGAATTCTCATGTGCTGATCCCTCCATACCCCTCGCCTCTCCCCTGTTTGAACACCCAGGTCTCAGAAGAGCATGGTCTCCTGATTTTACACATACTTCTCAATCTTCTGGATTGTTTCATTTTTGTTGCCCTGACATCACGGTAGTGGAGTGGCTCAGTGCCTAAACCTTACCCACTTTTCCTCTAGGATCTGCACTGGCATGCATATAATTTCAAAAATCTTTAGCTTGAAATTCTGTATACTTAAAAATATAAAGCCACAGTCTAAATCTTCCCTTTATACTATTTTTTCCCTAATATTTATCACTGTCTAAATGCTATAAACTTTAATATTAATGTTCACTAGAGTATGCTATTCTAGCATGATATTCAGCTTTCTGCTCACTAGAATAAATACAGTAGAAGAGCCAGGACTCTGCCTTATTCACAGCTGCAACCAAGCACATAGAATAAAAGCTGATATGAAAAGAAGTAACACATGTTAAACAGTAAGTTATTAATTAAAATTATAATATCTAATTTTTTAATTAAAAAAGTATTGAGTTCTTACTTTGTGGCTGGAATTGGGCGGAGAAACTCATTAATTCCATTCCAGTCACAACGTAGAGACAATTGTTATGATTTAAATTTTACATGTGAATAAACTGAAAAGAATTTAGATCAGGGCTCAGAAAATTACTACCTTGGGCCATTACTGGCCCACTGCCTATTAATTTAAGACTCAAGATGTCTTAAATCAAAATGTTTATATTTTTAAATGGATGAAAAGTTTTAAAAAACAATATTTTGTAACACAAATAAAATGGAAATATCAGTGTCTTTTAATAAAATTTTATTTGCAAATAAAATTATATTTGCAAATACATTGTTTCTGTATCTTACTGGAAATAGTTTTGTGTTGTGATAACAGATTTGACAGTTCTGGTAAATACTATGTGGCCACAAAGCCTAAACCATTTACTAGTTTAGGGCCCTTTGCAGAAAAAGTGTGATGACTTTTGACTTAGAGGACATGTCCAAAAAATCAAGCAGTTGGTAGAGTGATGGAATTCTAACAAGGAATAAATTAGTTCTAAGTCTGTGTTTTCTTGTGTGCATGACTTTTGGTTTCTTCTCTAAAGTTGCAAAAAAAAGTAAAACGGTTTCTTAAAGTAAGTTACACTCTCCTTTCAAAATCATTTATATCCCACAGAGCATGCCTAGAAGGGTCAGTAGCTCATCCACACAGATGCTGGTCACCCAGCTGCATGAACAAGAAAAGCTGCTTGGAGCAGAGTCAGCAACACCAATTCCAGGCAATGCTCCCAGCTTCTGCCCAGGGCTCAGTCTCCTCTGACTCCCTTTTACTAGAATAAAGAAAGGGCACTATGAATGTGGAGCACAGTACTGTGGAAGCAAAGAGAGAAATTGATGGTGTCAGCATATGACCCTTATAGTAAAGAAGAAAATGTCACTTTCCCAAGAGCATTTTCACTTTTAATGTTGAACATAGAGCAAGAGAGGAGCTGGCTCCATTTAATTTCCTTTCCACTGAATAGAGAAAGCGTAGACTGCTTGGCTTGAGCTAGATACATACTCTGCCTTCATTGGCAGCACGAAGCATTCAACCTCTCTTTATTGCACAGACAACATGTATTTAATATGTCTCAGATTATTTTAGGTTTCTATAAAATGTCGGTAAATACCATATGTAACTGATGTTTGTTATGATTAAATACCTACACATTTCCTGACATATTACATAACTGATTCAAAATGATAATTTTTACTTATTATTTTCATCATTATGGATAAAACAACATTTGAGAATTTAAATTTTTTTGTGAAGTAACTATGAAACTGAAAAAGACAAAAATATATAGTTCAACAAATGTTGCTGGAAAAATTGGTTTTTCATATGGAAAAAAATAAAAATTGATTTTCTACTTCTAACCATATAAAAAATCAACTCCAGATGGATTAAGAACTTAAATGTAAAATTTAAAACTTTAGAACAAAATATAAAAGAACAGCTTTATCAGCTCCAGGTGGAAAATATTTTTTAAAAATGACATAAAATGCCAAATATAATGAATAAAATTGTACATTATTTCATATTAATTTTTTAAAAATATCTGTTTTTCAAAAAACATCTTGAGGCAAAAGATAAGCTACAAAATGCAATATATGAAGATAATGAAGGACTAGTATAAAGGATGTGCAAAAAGCAAGCAATATATACTTTTTCAAAAGAATAAGGGAAAAAAATTGCACTGAAGAAAATTGAACAAAACACAATAACATTGTTGGCTTACAAAAATGTAAGCTATCCTGTCATCTGCAAACAGTGACAGCTTTACTTCCTCTTTTCCAACTTGGATGAATTTTATTTCTTTTTCTTGTCTGATCACTGTGGCTAAACCTTTCAGTACTATGTTGAATAGAAGTGATGAAAGTGAATACCCTTATCTTTTGCCTGATCTTAGGGAGAAATCTTTTAGTTTTTGCCTATTGACATGATGTTGGCTGTAGGTTTCTCTTATATGGCCTATATTATGTTAAGGTATGCTCCCTCTTCTTGCACTGAGTGTTTTTTATCATAAATGGGTGCTGCACTTTATAAATGCTTTTTAGCATCTATTGAAATGATAATACGTTCTTTGTCTTTCACATTGTTTATGTTGTGTAATACATTTATTGATTTGTGGATATTCTCTTATCCTTGCATCCTTTGGATGAATCCCACTTGATCATGGTGTGTGACCTTTTGAATGTATTGCTGGATCCAGAACCCTAGTACACTGTTGGTGGGAATGCAGACTGATGTAGCCACTATGGAAAACAGTATAGAATTTTCTCAAAAAACTATAGGTGGAACTGCCTTTTGATCTAATGATGCTACTGCTGGGACTGTACCATAAGAATCCTCAAACACCAATTTAAAAGAATATGTGCACCCAAATGTTCATAGCAGTGTTATTTACAATGACCAAGTTTTGGAAACAGCCTAATTGCTCCTCAGTAAATAAGTGGATCCAAAAACTATGGTACATTTACACCATGGGATACTATGTAGCAGAAAGAAAGTAGGAACTTCAACTGGAGAGTATTATGCTAAGTGATATAAGCCAGCTGGTTAAAGGCATATACAATATAATCTCACCTGTAAGTGGAACCTAATCAATAAAACAAATAAGCAAAATAGAACCAGATACTTGAAAATAAAGAACATACTGACAGTGACCAGAGGAGAAGAAGGAGGGTGAAAATGGGGAAAAATGGAGGAGGGGAAAGCCAAGGAACACAAATAGAGTACTCATGGGCACAGACAAGGGCAGAGATTGACTGCAAGAGTGGGGAAGAGACAGAGCATGGGAGAGCAGTGCAGAAAAAGACAGGACAACTATAACTGAACAATAAAAAATAAATAAAAATAAACTATAAAGTGAGAGACCAGAAATAAACCCAAGTCTCTATGGTCAATTAATGTTTGACAAAGAGGGAAGGAGCATAAAATGGAGTAAAAATAGCCTCTTCAACAAATGGTGTTGGGATATCTGGACAGCCACATGCAAAAAAATGAAACTCAACCAACAATTTAAACCATATACAAAAATAAACTCGAGATGGATAAAAGACTTAAATATAAATCATGACACCATTAAAGTCCTAGAGAAGAACATATGGAGGAAAATCTCAGATATTTCATGCTTCAATATTTTCAGCAATATATCCCCTAGATCAAGAGATGTAAAGGAAAAAATAAACAAATAGGACCTCATCAAAATAAAAAGTTTCTGCATGGCTGAAGAAAACATCAGCAAAATGAAAAGGGAACCAAACTAATGGGGAAATATATTTACCAATGATAACTTGGACAAATGTTTGATCTCCAAAATACGTAAACAACTCATATGACTCCACTCCAGGAAGACAAAGAATCCAATTAAAAATGGGCAAAGTAGCTGAACAGACATTTCTCCAAGGAGGACATACAGAAGGCTCAGAGATATATGAAAGGATACTCAGGATCACCAGCCATCAGGGAGATATAAATTACAACCACAATGAGATATCACTTCACACTGATCAGAATGGCCATCGGAACCAAATCAACAAGCAACAAGTGCTGGCAAGGTGTGAAGAAAAGGTAACTCTAGTTCACTGCTGGTGGGAGTGCAGACTTGTGTATCCACTGTGGAAAACAGTATGGAATTTCTTCATAAAACTAAAAATGGAACTGTCTTTTTAGTTCCAATTGACCTGGAAATTCCACTGTTTGGACTATACTCTAAGATCCTGAAACACCAATTTAAAAGAATATATGCATCCCAATGTTCACAGTAGCACAGTATACAATAACTAATTGCTGGAAGCAATGTAATTGCTCCTTAGTGGATGAATGGATCAAAAATCTGTGGTACATTTACACAATGGAATACTACACAGTAGAAAGAAAGGAGCTCCTACCCTTTGTAACAGCATGGATGAATCTGGAAAGCACTATGCTACGTGAAATAAGCCAGGAGGTAAAAGAGAAATACCATATGATCTCACCTATAAGTGGAACCTATTCGACAAAACAAACAAGCAAGCAAAATATAAGCAAAGACATTGAAATTAAGAATAGACTGACAGTAACCAAAGGGGGGGTGGGAGGGAATAGTGGAGGAAAAAGGGGGAAGGGTTTTCAGGAACTACTAGAAAGGTCACATGGACAAAGCCATAGTGGGGTAGGAAATGGGTGGCTGTGGTGGATGGAATGGTGGGGGGGAAATGGAGACAACTGTATTTGAACAACAATAAAAAATGTGGAAAAAATAAATAAACTGTAAAGCAAATATCTAAAAACAAGTAAGTAAGTAAATATAGTGTGAGTTAAAAAATTACAACAACAGGTATTTCGCAGAAGAGGAACCACTGCAGGTAACAGACATGGAAGAGTATAAAAGTCACTAATAACAAAATCCAGTTAAAGATTAAATAAATAAATAAATAAATAAGTAAAATGACATTCTGATCTCTTTATTTTGTAAAGATTATGGTGTCTGTTGGAAAGTACATGATCAATGGAAGTCTTCATATGTACTAGTGGGATTGCAAATTATACAACTATGTGGAAAATATTTTGGCATTATTTTGTGAAACTGAAGATCTGCATACTCTGTGAGGCAGGAATTCCATATCCTGGAATTTACTAATATATGTGTCTCTATCAGGAGTTACACTGTGACTGCTCATAGAAGCCTTTATCTCAATTACCAAAACTGTGAATAATCAAAATACCTATTAATAAAGAAGTGATAGATAAAGTTATATACACATAGTGTAATATTGTAGCATGTTAAAAATGAAATACCAAGAGCTCATGCACCAACACAGATTAATCTTTGCAATGTCACTGTTTCAGCCCTAGCTACTGTAACAAAAAGACTGGGGTAGGGACTGGGGGCTGAAACAACAAATATTTATTTCCCTGTTTCTGAAGGCTGGTCCATTGGGTTGCTGGTGAGGGCTCTCTCCCTTGCTTGCAGATGGCCACCTTCATTATGTGTGCTCACATGGCCTGTTCTGAGTGGATGTTCCTGGAAGAAAAAAAAGCTTTGATCTCTTCTCCTCTTAAAGTGGCACTAATCCAATCACAAGGGCTCTGCCTTTGTGGTCTCATTTCAGCTTAATCACCTCCCAAAGACCTCACTACCTAATACTAAAATCATATTGGGAGTTAGGGTTTCAACATATGAGTTTGGGAGGATACAAATATTCAACCCATAACAGATGCATTGAGTGAAAAATCCAAATCCAGAAGGAATAACCTGAAGCATGTACATGTAAACCATATGTTGTTTAGGCTGTCGTGAAATGGGATGGAAAGAACATGTCATTAGGGGAAATGTTCAAGATTATTGATTAGGAAGGGGTACAGCAGAGTTTAATGTGTTAGGAATTGAATAAATGAATGAAAATAAATAAATGGAGAAAGTTATGTATGAACTCTGAATTATGGTGACCGAATGCTATTTCCTGTAACTACATCTTTTGATTAACTGGAAGATTTTATTCATTTATATATTTTAGAGAGAGGAGGAGGGAAGGAGAAAGGGAGAGAAACATCAGTGTGTGAGAGAAATATCAATCAGTTATCTCTTTCATGCCTCCAACTGGGAACCTGGCCTGCAACCCACACATGTGCTCTGATCAGGAATCTGACTGACAGCAAACTTTAGGTTTGTTCGATGACACCCAAGCCACTGAGCCACAGAAGTTGGGGCAGCTTTTGATTAATTCAATACATGAGAGTCAAAGAAACAGAGAGAATGACCAGGATTGGTGCAGCTCAGGAGATAAACGGGCAATGGAAACTAAGTTTGAGGACAAACTCCCTAGCAGTCTCCCTAGGCTGGTACAAGAATGTGCGGACACTTACATAACCACTGGAATCAACACAGAGAACCACTAAGGACAGTCACACACGATCATGAATCTTTCCTTCCACAGGGGGAAGTCAATATGAGAAAAAGGAAATGAGATAATTATAAAAATAATTTTGTGAATCAAATTAAATTATAGTTCAAACTTTACTGAGAAAATGATGGGGCAGATGATAGTGATAGGTTAGCATTTCTCCCTTAACTCCTTCCAAATTTTACTTTTATTATAGTTCAAAAGATCTAAAAACCACACCCTTTCTGTAATTTTCCTATGGCAGCTACTAACCAGGCAGACATCTTATTCTAATAAAATAGTTGTCCCTGTGTTTGAACATCCTAACTCAATTTTTAAGTAATTTCAGGTCAGAACTTTTTGCACCTGAGTTGCAAATTCCTAGGAACAGAAATTCATAACAAAAACATAATAACCCTTGGGCTTCCTGGTTCATTACCCTTCAGTTGATCCACAAAAAATTCTAAGTGGAGACAAAACTAAGAGATGAGCTAATATAGGCTGAGCCCACTTGACTGCACTGAAAAATGACTTGTTTATTGCAAGCAAATCATCGATCCACTTCTCAGCATTATACACTTAACATGATTCTACCCACTCACCCACATCTTCCCTCAGAATGGCTGTTGTGGATTAAGCGAGGTTGAACTTTTTCCTGTCACTCCCAATCCCCACCCCCTATGACTACATAGAGCAAAGTTGACCAAATGAGTCTTTTGCTTTAGGAAGAGGCGAATGTAAGTGACAATTTGGACAAAAGACCACCACAAAACCTTGTATAAGAGAAAATATTTCTCTTGTGGGCAAACAAACTCAATATCCAAATTAACAGTTAATTTCCCATTCAAAGTGTGTGGATACATTAAAAGCAGACTGTGTTTTCCATAGATGAGCATATAATTTATCATCTCAGCTTAAGTGCCTTTGAGCACAAAACAGGGGCACTAGTGGCAATTAAACTGAGACAAGTGACATTAACACAATGTGGGCAAGCTAACAAATACTCATGTCATTGTAACCAAACAAATGAGTTCCTCAACCCCAGATCTCAGTGTAGGGACCCTTCTCCTAAGAAGGTAAAAGACAACTGGAAATGTGACTTAGAGTTTGGCAGAAATTTGTTGGTTTGTTTATATTCAGTACTTGACCACCATTCTAATATGGTTTTATCTTGAAGATAACTTTGTTTTGGAAATGGCATTTCTGTGTAATCAAAATTGTGCAAGTAAGCATGTAGCATCATTTTTTAAGATTGGGAAGAAATACACCTGAGTGTCAATAGTGTTTTGCTCCTGAATAGGGGGTTATGGGTCATTTTAAATTTCTTTTTTGCATTATTTCAATTTATCTAAAATGTATTATGTTTATATATTATATTTAAAGTATTCAATCTTATTCTCACATATTGTTTATAATTGTTTTCATCAATCATATTGCTTGAAATTAGCAGTTAGGAAAGACGTATCAAGGATATGGACATTTTAAAATTGTCTTTAAGACAATGAGGCTTTGGGATTCATCTCTGATAGGACAGTTCCTTCTCAATTTCTAAAAATTGTGAATTCCTCTCTAATTTGAACTTCTCTCCTGGTTCAGAAACATGAAAGATTAGAGCTAGAGGACTAGAGATTTTTGCAAGCATTTACCACAAAATAGTTCCTCTGGCATAAACAAAATAGCAATATATTTACATGCAAAAGATTGGGCCTTTTGAATTTCAGTTCTCTTAAGAGTTCGGTAACTGAAGTGTCAGTGACAAGTCTCTGACAAAGATTTCATAGCAGAACCCTTAAACAGTTGAGTATAAATCTTTAGCGAACTCTCCTATAAAATATTTAAATTCATTTGTGGTTCTGTGCAAAGCTAGAGCTAAGCTGGAAAACTAGAGCAAAGCTAGAGAACTATAATGACATAACAGGAGTGAGATAAGAGGGAACATTCTAGGGCTTAAAGAAACATATTTTATATGGTCACGAAATGGATGCTTTCCAATAAAATTATTTGAGAATACCACTTTTATTTAAGTGAGAGTTAAAATGGGGCAGTGGACAATGTGTTTTTCCTGTATGCATTTTTAAAGTGTATGTCTGTAGAAATGTGTCATAATGAACATGTCAGTGAGGAGCTGTGGGGAGAGTGACAGTGGAAGGGTTAGGCCACTTGTGCCACAGCCCCCAGGCCTCAGGGTGGAGGGCCTATTTCTTATCCAGATCTGCAGAGGCAGATCTTGCAGAGCCACTGAGAAACCCTTCCCAAGATTAAACTAATGGAAAGAACAATAGCTAGATTGCAGTGGAAACCAGTCTTTCTCTAGGGCTAATATAACTGGAATTTTTGATTCATGTCAAGGCAGAAGATGCTGAACACTAAATCAAGTTTTTAAATATTCTCAAAAGATTCTTGGTTTACTTGTGTTGCCTCTATTTGTACATAGGGCCTCTCCTTGGTTTATAAAATATTGAGAGTGCTACTACAGAATTTGTTAAAAAATTCACGTATAAGTTATAATAATAAATCTCTGCCACAATGATCAAGCTTAAGTGCAATAACAAAATCATAGTTAAAACAGAAAACCATCTGGAAAATGCATCCTTGGTAGTGGGAGTAGAGGCTACATGCCCTAGGCATGAGTACTTGACTATCCTTGGGTACTAATTTGCTCCCCAAACTGTCAGGAACATAGTCTGAACAGTAAAAGTTTCCTTACAGAATCCATATCCACTTCTTTCTCAATCCATAGGTTTTATAATGAATCTATCATTGCCTTAGCTGGTTAAGAAATGAACACACAAAAATATAGAATAAAAATTGGGTGTCAATTTCGTTATCTTTAAAAATGCTGATTTGAGGCAACATCATATGTAAGGGTGAAAACAAAATGTCAACCTTCTGTATTTAACTTTTTTTCACTTCATTATTATTAATGAGTCATCAAGATGTTAGTTCTCATTTGCTCTTTAGACTAGTGTTTCTCAATTGTTACTGTGCATAAGAATCCCTCGGAGGTCCTGTTAAAATACAGATTCTAGCTAAATTGAATGGGTCAAGACCGAGATTCTACATTTGAACAAATACCAAGTGATGCCGACTACCCAGGCTTTATTGACTAATGTAAGTAGTAATATGTGGGGATGAGTTTGCCTGCAAGTCCCCCATCCACCACGGATGAAAGTAACACTACCAAGACATGATCTTCTTGGGGAGGAGAGGTGGCCAATTTCTCAGAGGAGAAAAAGGCCTGGAGCCCCTTCCTCCAGGGGCTTTTATTGGGTTGTAATACATGGGAATACAGGCAGCAAGGATCAAATGGTACATAACATTTCAAAGAAGTCTGAGGGCTTAGTCTGAGTCAGTGTCTGCCAGGAAAGGGGGTTTGAAGAAACTTTGGGAGACATACTCATTTCATGCTCAGACCCTTAACATATTAATGAAAGCACTCTTAGCAAAGCAGGCTTTACCAGACTTTTAGGAATTCTTTCTTATTATTCTTTCTGATTACCCCGGATCCCACTCTAGCTGGCAGAGGACTGCACCACCTCCCCTATCATAGGTTTTCAGGCTTAAGTGGATTAGAGCCAGGAAGCCGTTCTCCCAGAGGACATGGGAACTCAGGCTATGTCAGAGTAGCTGGGGGATGAGGGTCCATCACTCCCTCTTTGTTGCAGTCCCCTGAGTCCTTCCATGATGGCCTTTCAAGTGATCATGTCTGGCTTAGGTTTCCCTCTCTGTGAGGAGTATTACCCATCATGGACTAACTGACCATGCTTTGGGAGCAGAGGGAAGAAGCAGAGGCAGAATTTGCTACCAGAGACAAGCTTTTTCTCCTTGTGGTTCACATTCCGGAGGTCGCTCACTCAGTCTTAGCCATGAGGGGTCGTTAAAACTCCTGAAACTAGGCAGAGCAATTCCCTACAGTAATACTTTAGATTGTCCTCTTCAGAAAACAGCAAATATTGAAGAGTTTAGTTTCACATCACATTGTGATATTCTAAGTTCATCTCTCATTTTTTTCAGAGAATAAAGATGAGACAAGGTGTTCCATGATTCTTTTTCTTCCTTGCTACCTTTTTTTCAGAGAATAAAGATGAGACAAGGTGTTCCATGATTCTTTTTCTTCCTTGCTACCTATTGTGGATGCTGAGGATAGGTGAGGACACCAATGAGGCTGCTGTTTTTTTCCCTCCTCATCAGTCTCTGGATTTCCCTGAATTCAGGGCCAGTAATTGATGGCCCACACTACCATGGTGACAGCAAGAGCATTGCAATTGTAAGAGCTCCATTTGTGGTTGCTGAACCTGTAATGTTTTATTGTGGTAAATTTGAAAGTAATGGAAAGAAATAAAACAAAAGAGAGCCACCCATAAACTACAATTTACATTTTGTGGTATATGCTCTAGTACTTATCTGAAGGTTATATACACAGAGACTATTTATTGATATCTACCTGTTTGTCTATCTATCCATCTATCATCCAAAAGCAAGATGTTTTGTTTAGCATTTGCTCTAAAAATTTGGGTTTATTTCTTACCTGATATTTTTAAACTTAATATCATGTAACTACTATATGATGTCATTCTACAACTTATTTTTAATTTTACTGATATGATTAGTATTACAACATGATTTTTAACAAAGTATGCACATTATTTTATCATAGGGAAATGCCACAGTCCATGAAGACAATCCTCTATAATTGGACTTTTAGATCATCTATATGGTAGACTGTTACATTAATGGACTTCAGTGACTCACACCCTCAGGATGTCCCCTCCCTTGTTGATTCTGGACTTGGATTTACAACTTGTGTTTTATTTTCCTCTTGCTGCTAGATTACCATAAATTGGGTGGCTTAAAAATACAAATATGTTTTTCTATAGTTGTCAAGGTCAGAAGTCCAAAGTTGTTCTTATAGGGCTAAAATCAAGATATGGTCAGAGTTGTGCTCCTTGCAGAGGTTCTGGAGGAGAGCAAATTCTCCACATTGCCTCTTTCTGGTGCCTCTTGCCTGTGGCTTGTAGCTGCATTACTCCAGCCTCTACTTTGATCATCCTGCCTTCTCTGACTGTGACCCTTTCTCCTTCCTATTTCTCCATTTCTCTTTTCCATTATGAGGACCCTTGTGACTAAGCCCACCTGGGTAGTTTAGGATAATTTTACCATTACAAGATACTTAACCTAATCACAGAAAGTCCCTTCTGCTATGCAAGGTAACAGATTCACAGGGTGGGTATTTAAGATGTAAACATTGTTGTGGGCCATTATTCATCACTACAAATTTCATTAGTCAAAAGGACATCAACAATGCAATGGCAACTAAGACTAGATGAACACTGAAGCACTGGGGTTTGTCTTCAGAAAATCGTGTGCTGCTGTGTGTAAAATCTGTGTTATCCCAATGGAGACACATTGGATGGGAGCCAGGGTGCCCAGGGCCTTAGCAAACAGCCAGACCTAGGAGTGAGAGTATCTTGAATCACAGGGCCCTAATCACATTGTCAAACATGGACATATGAGTCACTCACATGAGACCAGCAGGAGAACTGCCCTGCCCCATTAAGCCCAACTCAGACAGAAGGATCTTGAATAAATAAATCATGATCCTTGTGGGACACCATGTAACTATACACACACACACAGAGCAATGTATAACTTTCCATTTTAAACAGAATTTGGTAAATGGTAGATTATGTACATCTTTGGGGGACATACACAAGTAAATTAGACGAGAACACTCTTTGAGGTTAAAGGGACCCAGAAGGACAATCTCCAGTGATAAAATTTCAAGCAGCTCAACAGGTAGAATCATCTCCTTCTTTTAAGTAGTCCCTTTGAGTAACTTTCAAGCCTGATCAAATTGGCAACAATGCATTCTGATGAAAAAATAATACATTGACCTTGGCACAACTAAACAAGCTACTTAACAACTATATGTAAGCCTTCATTTATAAACTGGATTTCAACAGTAAAATGAGGAGGAGAAATAAAGACTCCGTTGTTCCCTTCCTTCAATATTCTTACTATCATCCTGTAAAATTATCTACATTCAATGTGTTTTACAAACCATATAGTGCTGTAATCATGGAAGCTCTTACTTGGGTTGCCACAGGGCAAAAGGATGAATGTATCAGGGAACTCACAGTACCTTTGTGACTTTTGCCAGTGGCTTCAATTTTTCTGAAACTTGCTCTTCTCTCCTTGGCTTTCCCTTCCATAAAACCTCTTGGTTTTTCTACCTTGAAGAGTTGTATTGAGCACTGAATAAAATGATGTGTGTTGAGCCCCTAGAAAAATGGCATTGGGTAAATTTCTCCTTCTCTCCTGCTACTTCTCCATCAAGCCACTGCTGACCATTTCTATTAAGAAATAGAATTTTGCATGGCCTTTATAAAAGGGGTATGACTAGTAGGCACACTTATTATTTAATATTTGACAGAAACATAATAAATAGTTTATATTTCTTGTGTTATTCTTCCTTGAAAGAAGATAAACTGGATAAGGGTCAGAAAATAGAAAGTATTTTGAGATGGAAAATGAGCCCAAAGGTGATGACAAAGAACAGTGGAGTCAGCCAGCCAGAAATTTCTGGTTATTAGTAAAAAGCAAGTGATTCAATATATCAAACATTGACACTATCAAACATACTTATGATTATAAATGAGTTAAATAACATAAACAAAATTCTCATTGCCCAGTATAAGGGTAGTTGAAACTCATTCACAGATTTAAGACATTTTAATTATTTGAGATTTACATTTATGTTCAATGAATGCATTCCAGAGTTAGAATAGAATACATGGCTTTTCCAGCCCCACATACTATAAGAAGTTTTCCTAAACAGCCAGCTTTTAGTGATCATTATTCATAGTCCTGCATTGTGAGCTCAAGGCATGATGTAGCTTCTTTTAGAAAATTTAACAATAACTTCTATTTTAGTACTGAATTATACTTGCTATTGAAAATTATTTATGATTGTGACTTTTATCTCACCAGTAGATTATAAAATCCCCAAGAAAAGATTTTTGTGCCTTGAATTTTTTGGGGGGCCTTGAATTTATTATATTTTTGATAAAGTCTCTACCTACCCACAGTTCAGGAAAGTAAACTATTCTAGAAATTGATTAATTGGCATCCCAATAATGATGGAGCCCTGTCACACAGTCATTCTGACAACCAGCTCTATAATTTTTACTAGTAAGTCAGACTGGGTGAGTTGTTTTTTAAAAACTTTTAACCCAACCAAAAATTTACTACAAAATAAAGTTGAAGAACTAGCAATCATTATTTAAACTCAGACATACATAATCTTCAAAGCTCTCTTTAAGTTATTTTTTAAAAATATATTTTATTGATTAAGCCATTACAGTTGTCCCATTTCCCCCTCTTCATTCCCCTCTACCCTGTAGACCCCTTTCCCCCACACTCCCACCCTTTAGTTCTTGACACATATCCATGTGTCATGAGTTCTCTAGCTTCTTATCTAACAAGCATGAATTTGACCACTAAAATAATGGTTTAAATATTAGTGAGAGAATCAGAATGTATGAATATAAAATCCAGTAGAACATTATTTTGTGGTCTATGTTATAATAATAGCCTATCTGTGGGCGATATTTTAGTGGGTTGCAAGGCATTCCTCAAATGCAGCAAAAATTTAACCCAAATAAGGAGAAAAATATTTTTTGTAGACATATTCTGAATGTAGATATAGTCTTCCTCTGACAGCTTGAAAACCCAGAGAATGTGTAGACCAGGTTTTTGTTTTGTTTTTAATATCAGGTTAGTGTTGGGCCACTTGCATTAGAATTGGCTGGGACACACTTTAAAAATCAGGTTCCTGACTCAGTACCAAATCTATCTGTGGATATGTGGCTAACATCCAGTCTTAAACAATCTTCCCAGGGTGTCCTGGCCACTGTGGCTTGATTGATGCGTTGTCCTGTGATTGGGTGTGCTTTGGGTGTGATTCTGACAGCAATGAAAAAAAATGTCCTTGAGTGAAGATAAAACAAAAAATCTTCCCAGGAATTTTGTGGATCCAAATGTTTGGAAATCACAATTTTATTTTTAATCAGCTTGGTGTTCTCCCTTTCTCCTTGTTGATCCATTAGTTACTTTCAATCCATTCACTAAAGTTTTTGTTGTTGTTGTTGTTGTTGTTTGTTTGTTTTAATGTACATCACTTGCTCATAAGACTATGTCTAGGGCAGGAATTCTGAAACTTGACTTGCACCAGAAGTGCCACTTAGACTTAATGAGTAATTCCCTGGTGTGAGCCCAGACCCACAGAGTCACAAACATGAGAACTGATGGCAGGACATCCATTTGCCTCAGAAACTTAGCTCAGTATTTAAAGTGTGGGAATACTAACTTAAAAAGGAGCCAGGACCTACGTTTGGGAGACTGTCAGTATCTTCCAGGCCCCAGAGTTTTGGGTGGTAACGGCCCTCTGACCCTGCTGTCAAACTCATCTGGTCCTGAGTTTCCCAGATGTGCCAGATATAGAGCACATGTTTCTGGCCCCTCTATGCCCCTCCATAGATGGACCAATCCTCCTTCTGTGGGCAAGGTGGTATCTCTGAAGTCTTCAACTTAAGCTGATGGTCACTGTCCCTGGAGCCTCTAGTGACAAGTTTAGCAGCAATGCTAAATTTCTGAGGCAAGTATAAAATGTCCTGGCTCTCTCAGGAAATAATTATTTCTAAGAATTTTCACAGAAAACTCCAGGTTTACCATAGCATTTTGTTCCCAGTTCCATTCCTCTGCTGAGCTGAGGGACAGGGCAGAGGTCGTAAACATCCTTCTGTTTAAAGGAATCCTTTATATCCCAAATTCACACTCCTGGATAGAGGAGGACAAATCCCATTTCTTCTTATTGAAGTTGTCCAAATGCCCATATGAAAGAGACTCAGCATATTCCCTAAATCTCTTTTTATTATTTTTAATTGTTGTTCAAGCACAGTTCTCTCCATTATTTCCCTTCCACTTCCCCCTGACTCGCCCATGCCCACCTTCCACCCTCAATCCTACGCCCTTCAGCTTCATCCATGTGTTCTTTATATATGTTCCTTGAAATCTCTAGAAGATAACCTTCCTTAGTATGTCAGGAGGACCCAGTTTTAGGAAGAGATATACAAATCTGACAGAATTCTTTGGTAAATATGCAAGTTCAATGTCAGCAGTAAACCTAGTTTTCAGTAGTGAGGTTCTAATGTAAATGTTTCCAAACCTAAATAAGCCAAGCACAAAAAAAGGTTGTCTGGGTCTACATGTGCATTACAACCACTTTGGTGTGTCAAACACTATTTTAAGTGTGTAGGGCTGGTCAATAATTTAGCTAAAAGTTTTAGGGAGAACAAAATGCATGGCCCTCATTCAGGGATCTCTTGTATTTTGAATTTTTGATGGCTTAGATAATTCCATAAACTGTAGTGGTATTTGAAAATGTGATCAAAACTACAAAGGTACATTCTGGAATTCTTATGGTGTTTGGCATTTAGTGATTAAAGCTGACATTTGTTGGGCTGAATTGGAGTTTCAGAATTGATAGAGCTCTACTAATCTCAGCTATAAAAATGGCCACAGATGAATGCTGTGACAGATTTTGAAACAAGAAAAATCATCACTGAGCTCACCAGAAAAGATTAAGAGACTGTCAAGTTAAAAAAAAAACACAAAACTTTGGCTCCATTTACATTTGCAGTGGGTAGTGAACACTGTTTTATCCATTTGCAGTTTCCCAGTCGCCTCTTTTATGTGTCTTATTATAAAAATTTTCAAAGTCATAAACAAAAAAGTAAAACATTGTCTCAGATAAAATGGTGCAAGATTTAGTATAAACATTAGCTATGACACAACATGGACTCAAAGAGCAAAAGAGGTCAAAATTCATTCTACTTTACATTCTAGTATTAGAATGTTTCACATTAAATATAGATTTTTTTCTCCTGATTATATTGTTATACATTCTACTGTTACCATGCTATAAGCCTCAAGGACTTTATTATTTATGTAATTCCAAGATCTGATGCAAGTAAATGCATCAATGAATGGCGGAGGATAAGAAAATTATCAGTAGATTTCAGGGGAGAGAAAAAGACAATTTGAATTCTCTTGCAAGACTATTAATTAGTAACAGATGTTACTTTTCTGATTGCATTATTTTTTATTCATCTTGAAAAAAATATAGATATGTCAAAGTATTTTAAGTCATCCAGAGATATTAGTTATTTAAACAAGATTCTTCCATTCCTCTTTTTTGGGACAGCTTCCACTTTCAAATGCTGTAGGTCACATTGTGATGTAATTTAGAGTGACATACACTTGAATATAATACATTTAAAGTACATATACTTTATTGCTGGGGAGATCCTAGTCTAAAGAAAAAAACTCTTGGTTCTATTCTGGTATCAAGGGCCTTTGCACAGCAGGATGATCAGTAGGGAGAAGCTTCTGTGAAGGAGTCTTAGACAGGTATGGTGTCTTCTTTCTAGACATAGGAATTTAGGAGTCCAAACAACACATCTTCCAGAGATCAAGCATTCATCCTCTCACAGCCAAGGACCACATGAAAAACAGTCTTCTTATACTTGGTTCAACTCTAGCCTTTCTAATGCTTTCTTCTATTAGAATGGGAGAAATAATCTCAAGGGAGGGAGTTGGGTAATACCATTGTGAAATAAGAAGCAGGATTTTCACGACTGTGTTTAATGAATTTCTAAAAGTATATGGACTTTTTATATCCAAAAGGATTAACAAGCAGTCTTCTTTTCATTTTCAGAAGCTAGGTCACCCATTACTTATGTACTAAAAACTCCCAACATAGAGGTGGGCAGTGGAAGAAAACCTATAAGTTCCAAGGAAGAAAACTGAAAGCAATAAAATAGAGCAAAGAGAAATAAAAATGTCATTTTCTGTGCCTCTGTGACAAAAATTGGAGAGTGGCAACCCATTGGACAGATGGGGTTCTCACAATTAAAAAAATAAGTAGTAAAACTATACAAATAAAGACATATCAGATGAAATATTGATCTCTGGCTTTTCTTAAGAAATAAATTATTTCTTACATACAAATCTAGGCTCATTTTCCTACCTAGCATTGTCAGTGAGGCTGAGTAGACTTCAACATCAGGTAGAAACATATTCTTTACCTCATTTCCATTCCAACTTTCTGTATTCTCCACAACACTCAGTTTGCCGTTTTACCCTACATTCCTAGTCCTTCTAGACTATGGAATTTTCAGCTACTGGAAAATTAAATCCACTTTTTTGAAGGAACTCTTTTTCCCTCCCCTGTAACACAGTATCTTCATTGAGTTTATATGAAACTAAGCTGCTTTGGCTTCAAACTATGAATTTCTGATTTAGAGCCCAGACATATTATTTAGTTTTATTTCCTAAAATCTAGGTTTTCTTAGTAGCGGTCTCCCTATGGACAAAAGCCCTTGAAAATATTATGGCAACTTCCAGTCCCTGTATTCAGTATTTTGTTACTCAATTAGAAAATGTGATACACTCCATGAAAATGTAATGAAATTTAACAAAAAGTGAACTCTTACAATTTATTACTATATGAATTTCTATTGTGTCAGTGTGGGCAATAGAAAAGTGAGTGGATTTGAAAGAAAAAATGAATACATAAATAGGTAGAGATTTCCTGGTTTCTGTTCTGAATTTTCTTGTTAAGAAGATAACTTGAGTCCTAGGAGGCACACGTGAACTTATTTAAAAATTTTTGCATTTGTCTTTTTATTTATATTTTAATTGAATTTATTAGGATGACATAGATTAATAAAACTATACAGGTTTCAAGTGTTCAGGTCAATAAAACATCATCTGCACACTGCATTTTGTGCCCATGACCCTAAGAAAAATCTCTTTTCATTCCCATTTTCCCCCATTTGCCCACCTATACCCAGCCCCCACCCTGCTTTCCCTTTGGCTATCACCACACCATTGTCTGTGTCTATGTGTTATGCATATGTTTTTGGCTAATCCCTTCACCTTCTTTCATCCAGTGCCTTTTCCCTCATCCTTTCTGATGTCAGCCAGTCTGTTGCATGTGTTCATACTTCTGTTTCTATTCTGTTTGTCATTTTAATTTGTTCATTAGATTCCATATAAAAGTGAGATCATATGGTATTTGTTTTTCTCTGACTGGTTTATTTCACTTAGCATAGTACTCTCCAGGTTCATCTGTGCTGTTGCAACAGGAAAGGTAAGATTTCCTTCTTTTTATGGTTGTGTAGTATTCCACTGTGTAACTTTACCACACTGTTTTTATCCATTCATCTGCTTATGGGCACTCTGGTTGTTTCCAGGTCTTGAATATTGTAAATAACTTTGAAATGAGTGGGGGTGGTGGTGCACATGTTCATTCAAATTAGTGTTTTGGGTTCTTTTGATGTATTTCCAGAAGTAAAATCACTGCATCATAAAGTGTTTCAATTTTTAAGTTTTTTAAAGGAAACTTCATACTGTTTTTCACCATAGTCATACCCACCAATCTGCATACCCACCAGCAGTGAGTGAAGGTTCCCTTTTCTCAACTTCCTACCTAGTTAGCACTTGTTGTTTTTGATTTGTTGATATTGATGGTAGCCATTCTGACAGGTGAGGTGATATGTCATTGTGGTTTTAGTTTTCATTTCTCTGATGGATAGTGACATTGCACATCTTTTTATGTATGTATTAGCTATCTGTATGTCCTCTTTGGAGAAGTGTCTATTTAGATCCTTTCCCCATTTTTTAATTGGGCTGTTTGTCTTCTTGGTGTTCAGTTGTATAAGTTCTTTTTATATTTTGAATATTAACCCCTTATTAGATATATAATTAGCTAATAAGTTCTCCCATTTAGTGAGTTGCCTTTTCATTTTGTTAATGGCATATTTTGATGTGTGGAAGCTTTTTAGATTGATGTATTCCCATTTGTTTTTTTCCTTTGTCTCCTGTGACTGAGGAGATATATTGGCAAAAATATTGTTACAAGAGATTTCTGAGATTTTACTGTCTATGATTTCTTCCAGGGTTTTTATGATTTTGTGCTTATATTTAAGTCTTTTACCCTTTTTGAGGTTATTCTTATGTGTAGTGTATGATAGTGGTATCGTTTTATTTTTTGTATGGGTCGGCCTAATTTTCCCAATTCCATTAATTGAAGAGATCATCTTTGTCCCATTCTATGCTCTTGCCTTCTTTTTCAAATATTAATTGAACATAAATGTATAGGTTTATTTCTGGGCTCTGTGTTCTGTTCAATTGATCTATATGCCTGTTCTTATGCCAGGACTAGGCTGTTTTGATTAAACTGGTTTTATAATACAGTTTGACACAAGATACCATGCTACCTCCAACTTTGTTCTTATTTTTCAACATTTCTGAGGCTATTTGGGGTCTTTTGTGGTTCCATAAACATTTTCAAAGTATTTGTTCTAGATCTGTGAAATATGCCATTTTAATAGGAATTGGCATTTTAATAGGAATTACATGGAATCTATATATTGTTTTGGGTAGCAATATAAATGTCCACATTTTAATTATGTTCATTCTTCCTATCCATGAACATGGTATATGCTTCCACTTATTTGTATGTTCTTCAACTTTTTCAGAATCCTATAATTTATTTTATTTTCCTTTTTGACCTTCTTCAAACTTTATTTTAGAGCTTTCAAACATTCATATACTTCTAGCTATAGCCAACATTTTTTAACATTTTGCCATATTAGTTTTTTCTCTCCTCACACACATTGTATTTTATATCATTGAGCCATTTGAAAATATGTTGAAGAGATTGTAACCCTAGAAAGATGTCCTTATTCCTTGGAGTATCCTATAATTTTAAAAGTACAGGTCTTTAATCTCCTTGGTTAAATTTATTCCTACAACCTATTTTTTTGTTGTTGTTTTTGCAATGGTAAATGAAATTATTCCCTTAGTTTCTCTTTCTGAGAGTTCACTATTAGTGCATAAATGTGCCACCCATTTCTGGATATTAACATTGTATTGTATTACTTTGCTGAATTTGCTTCCTAAATTTAGTAGTTTTTTGTGGATTCTTTAGGGTTTTTCATGTACAAAATATTATGTCATTTGTGATTAGTGACAGTTTTACTTTCTCTTTTCCTAATTGGATGCCCTTTATTTTATCCTCTCATCTGGTCCCTGTGATCAGGAATAAGGGTGGTGAGAGTGGGAATTCCTGTCTTGTTTCTGATACTAAGGAAAATACCTGTAGTTTTCCCCATTGAGTATGATGTTGGCTGTAGGTTTTTCATACATGGCCTTTATTGTGTTGAGGTATGATCCCTCTACTACCACGTTGCTGAGAGTGTTTATCACAAATGCGTGATGAATTTTATCAAATGCTTTTTCTGCATCTATTGATATGATCATGTCATTTTTAGCCTTCATTTTATTTATGTGATATATCACACTTAATGATTTAATAATGTTGCATATCTACCTTGCATATCCAGAATAAATTCCACTTGATCATGGTGTCTGATCATTTTAATATACTGCTAGATCCAATTTGCTAATATTTTGTTAAGGATCTTAGCATCTATGTTCATCTGTGATACTGTTTTCTTTGTAGTGTTTTTATCTTGTTTTGGAATTAGGATAATGCTAGCCTCATAAAAAGAGATTGGGAGTCCTTCCTCCTCCTGAATGTATTGGAATAGTTTAAGGAGGATAAGCGTTAGTTCAGTTTTGAATGTTTGGCAAAATTTGCCTGTGAAGCCATCTGGTCCAGGACTTTTTTTGCTGTGAGTTTTTTATTATTATTTAAATTTCAGTAGTTGTTATCAGTTTATTCGGGTTTTCTGGTTCTTCCTGATTGAGTTTTCCAAGATTAGATATTTCTAGGAGTTTGGCCATTTCACCAGGCTGTCCAGTTTTTTGGTATATAGTTGTTTGTAGTATTTTCTCATAATCCTTTGTATCTCTCTGATGTCCATTATTACTTTGCCTCTTTAATTTCTGATTTTATTTATTTTTGTCTTCTCTGTTGGTGTCTTCATGAGTCTGACTGAGGGTTAATTCATCTTCTTTAATCTTTTCAAAGAACCAACTTTTGGTTTCATTGGCCTTTTGTGTGTGTGTGATTTAATCCATATGTCATTTGTTTCTGTTCTGTTCTTTGTTATGTCTTCCTTTCTACTTACTGTTGGCTTTTCTTGGTGCTCTTTTTCTAACTCTTTCAGGTGTATCATTGTATTGTTTATTCATATTTTTCTTACTTTTTGAGGTAGGTAGGCCTGTAATACTATGAACTTCCCTCTCAGGACTGTTTTTGCTGTGCCATGTAGATTTTGGGTTGTTTTAGTTTCACTTTCATTTGCTTTTGATTTCTTTCTCGAGCTCATTGTTAACCTGTTCATTGTGTAATAGCATGTTATTTAGCCTCCATGTGTTTTCAGTTTTTTCTTGTGATTGATTTCTAGTTTCATACCATTATGGTCAGAGAAGATGCTTAATATATTTCAATCTTCTTAAATTTATTGAGATCTATTTTGTGCCCTAACATGTGGTTTATCCTAGTAAATGTTCCATGTGCACTTGAAAAGTATGTATTCTCTCCTGCTTTAGGGTGACATGTTCTAACAATATCAGTTAAATTCATTTGATCTAGTGTGTCCTTTAAGGCCACTGTTTTCTTGTTGATTTACTGTCTGGGAATTCTATCCATTAATCTCAATTGGGTATAAAAATCTTGTAATTTGACTGTATTTATGTCAACCTTTCCATTTATGTTCACCAGGATGTTATTTCTTTTTTAAAAATTTAAGATTTTATTTATTTATTTTTATAGAGGAGAAGGGAAGGAGAAAGAGAGGGAGAGAAACATCAATGTGCGGTTGCCTCTCACATGGCCCCCACTGGGGACCTGGCCTGCAACCCAGGCATGTTTCCTAGACTGTGAGTCAAACTGGCAATTCTTTGGTTTGCAGGCAAGAACTCAATCTACTGAGCCACACTAGCCAGGGCAGGATTTTCTTTATATATTTTGGTGCTGCTACGTTGGGTCAGTAAATACTATAAAAATAAATGTTATTAAAATGGTTAATCTACTTGTTGCATTGCTTCCTTTATCATTTTTAGTGACCTTCTTTGTCTTTTACTATAGCCTTTGTTTTAGAGTCCATTTACCCAGATTTTTTTCATTTCCATTTGTATGGAGTATTTTTTTTCATCCCTTCACTTTCAGGCTGTGTACATCTTGTGTTCTAAAGTGGCTTTCTTTTAGACAACATATATATATAGGTCATGTTGTCATATCCATTTAGATACCCTATGCCTTTTGATTAGATCATTTAAGCCATTTACACTTGAAGTTCTTATTGACGGGTACTTATTTATTGATATTTTATTATTTATGCCTATGTTCCTCTCTCTACATATTTCTTTTTACCTCCTTCTTCATAAATCAGACACTTTAACATGTCTTTTGGTAATAATAAACTCCTTTAGTGGGTTTTTGTTTTGTTGTTCTTTAACTGTACTTGTACTGTCTTGTACAGCTAAGCTTGTATTTAATTTTCTATTGTTGCCATTAATATTCTCTCTTTGCTTAAATAATTTTTAAATTTATTTATTTTAATTATTGTTCAAGTACAATTTTCTGTCTTTTACTCCCATTGCAGCCCTCTCCCCCAGTGCTCCCCACCTCCCTCCCATTTCCACCCCCCTTAGTTTTTGTCCATATGTCCTTTATACTTGTTCTTGTAAATCCTTCCCCTTTTCCCCTGAAATTCCCTCCCATCTCCCCTCTGGTCCTGTCAGCCTGTTCTCTATTTCAGTGTCTTTAGTTATGTTTTGCTTGCTTGTTTGTTTTGTTGTTTAGATTCCTGTTAAAGGAGATCATGATGGTATTTGCTGTTCACCACCTGCTTATTTCACTCAGCATAATGCTTTCCAGTTCCATCCATGCTGTTGCAAAGGGTAGGAGCTCCTTCTTTCTTTCTGCTGCATAAAATTCCATTGTGTAAAGGTACCATAGTTTTTTTGATTCATTCATTTACTGATAGGCACCTAGGTTGCTTCCAACTTTTGGCTATTGAAAATTGTGCTGCTATGAACATTAGCATTGGGGTGCATAGGTTCTTTTGGCTTGGTGTTTCAGGGTTCTTAGGATATAATCCCAGTAGTGGAATTGCCAGGTCAAAGGGCAGATCAATATTTAGTTTTCTGAGAAAACTCCATACTGTTTTTCATTGTGGTTGTACCAGTCTGAAATCCCACCAACAGTGCACTAGGGTCCTCTTTTCTCCACAACCTCTCCAACACTTGTTGTTTGTTGCTTTGTTTATGGTGGCCATTCTGACCAGTAAAGTGGTAGCTCACTGTGGTTTTAATTTGCATCTCTCTGATAGCTAGTGATATTGAGCATCTTTTCATGTGTCTCTGGATCCTCTCTATGTCCTCCTTGGAGAAGTGCCTGTTCAAATCCTTTGCCTACTTTTTAATTGGGTTGCTTGTCTTCTTAGAATGGAGTCATGAAAGTTCTTTGTATATTTTGCAGATTAAACTTTTGTCTGAGGTATCATTGGCAAATATGTTTTCCCAAACAGTTGGTTCTCTTTTTTAATATTGTTTTCTTTAGTGATGCAGAAGCTTTTAATTTTGATGAGATCCCATTTGTTTATTCTTTCCTTTATGTCCCTTGCTCTAGAGGACATATCGGTAAAAATGTTGCTGCGTGAAATATCTGAGATTTTCCTGCCAATGTTCTCCTCTAGGACTTTAAAGGTGTCATGACTTATATTTAAGTCTTTTATCCACCTTGAATTTATTTTGGTGTATGGTGTAAGCTGGTGCTCGAGTTTAATTTTTTTGCGTGTAGCTGTCCAGTTCTCCCAACACCATTTGTTGAAGAAGCTATTTTCACTCCATTTTATGTTGCCCCCTTTGTTGAATATTAATTGACTGTAGAGAGTTGGGTTTAATTCTGGGCTCTCTGTTCTGTTTCATGGGCCCATGTGCCTGTTTTTATGTCAATACCAGGCTGCTTTGATTACAGTGGCCTTGTAATACAGTTTGGTATCAGGTATTGTGATCCCTCCTACTTTGTTCTTCTTTCTCAAAATTGCAGCTGCTATTCAGGGTCATTTATGGCTCCATATAAATTTTGAAAGTGCTTGTTCTACATCTGTGAAATACGCCATTGGTACTTTTGTAGGTATTGCATTGAATCTGTAAATTTCTTTGGGTAATATGTACATTTTCATTCTGTTAATTCTTCCAATCCATGAACATGGTATATGTTCCATTTGTTTGCGTCTTCCTTGATTTCTTTCTTCAGTGTTGTGTAGTTTTCTGGATACAGGTCTTTTACCTCCTTTGGTTACGTTTATTTCTAGGAATTTTCTTTTTCTTTTCTTTTCTTTTTTTTTAAACTGAAATCAGTGGTTGGAGACTCTTTTTAAAATTTTTTTATTTATTTATCTTTAGAGGGGAAAGGAAGGAGAGAAAAAGAGAAATATCAATGTATGGTTGCCTGTGGTGTGTCCCCTGCCGGGAACTGGCCCGCAACCCAGGCATGTGCCCTGGCTGGGAATCAAACCGCGATCGTGTGGTTCACAGGCCTGCGCTCAATCCACTGAGCTATGCCGGCCAGGGCTTTATTTTTCTTTTTGCTATATCAAATGGAACTTTTTTCTTGATTACTGCTTCCGCTGTTTCATTGTTGGTATACAAAAATTCCTTCGATTTCTGGATGTTGACTTTGTATCCCGCTTTTTTGCCAAATTTATTTATTAGGCTGAAAAATTTTGGGGTGGAATGTATAGGATTTTCCATGTACACTATCATGTCATCTGCAAACAATGACAGTTTTATTTCCTCCTTTCTGATTTGAATGCCTTTTATTTTATTTTCTTGTCTGATCACTGTGGCTAAAACTTCCAATACAATATTAAACAGAAATGGTGAAAGTGGACAACTTTGTCTTGTTCCTGATCTTAGTGGAAAAGATTTTAGTGTTTGCCCATTGAGTATGATGTTGGCTGTAAGTCTGTCATATATAGCCTTTATTATGTTGAGAAATGGTTCCTCTATATCCACTTTACTGAGTGTTTTTATCATAAATGGGTGCTGAACCTTAAGAAAAAGGTTTTTTTTGCATGTATGGATATGATCGTGTGATTTTTGTCTTTGCTTTTGTTTATGTGATATATCACTACTGATTTGCAAATATTGAACCATTCTTGCCTCCCTGGGATGCATGGCACTTGGTCATGGTGTATGATCTTTTTAATGTATTTTTGGATGTGGTTTGCCAATATTTTGTTGAGGATTTTAGCATCTATGTTCATTCATGGGATTTACATGAAGTTTTCTTTCTTTATTGTGTCTTATTCTGGGATTAGCGTGATGCTGACTTCATAAAAAAAAAAGTTTGGGTGTCTTCCATCATTTTGGATTTTTTGGAATAGTCTGTGAAGGGTAGGGTTTAGCTCATCCTTAAATGCTTTGTAGAATTCTCCTGTGAAACCATCTGGTCCAGGGCTTTTGTGTGTAGGGAGTTTTTTTTTTTTTTATTACTGCTTCAATTTCATCTGTTGCTATTGGTCTGTTCAGGCTTTCTGTTCCTTCTTTATTAAGTTTTGGAAGATTATATTGTTCTAGAAATTTGTCCATTTCACCTAGGTTTTCAAATTTCTTGGCATACAGTTCTTCATAGTAATTTCTTACAATCCTTTGTATTTCTGTGGTGTGAGATTTCTCCTCTTTCATTTGTGATTGTGTTTATTTGGGTCCTCTCAATTCATTTCTTGATGAGCCTGCTTAAAGGCTTGTTTATTTTTCTTATCTTTTAAAAAACCAGCTCCTGGGTTCATTGATCCTTAGAATTGTGCTTTTAGTCTCTATGTCATTTAATTCTGCTCTGATCTTGGTTATTTCCTTTCTTTTACTTCCTCTGGGCTGTCTTTGTTGTTGTTCCTTGAGTTCTTGCAGGCTTTGGGTTAGGTTGTTTGTTTTAAATGTTTCTATCTTGTTTAGGTAAGCCTGTATTGCTATGAACTTCCCTCTCAGGACTGCATTTGCTGTGTCCCATAAGTTTTGGGTTGCTGTGAGTTTATTTTCATTTGTTTCCAGAAAGTTTTTGATTTCTTCCCTAATTTCATTCTCGACCCATTCGCTGTTTATTAGCATGGTATTCAGTCTCCATGATTTTGAGTGTTTTGGGTTTTTCCCCTTGGGATTGGTTTCTGGTCTTAGTTCCTTGTTTTCAGAGAAAATGCTTGGTATGATTTCAATTTCTTGTATTTGTTGAGGCTTTTTTTCATTCCTATCATTCACATAATAGGACAGAAAATGAAAATGTTTCATGTGCATTTGAAAACAATGTGTATTTAGCTTCTTTAGGATAAAGAGCTCTATATATATCAGTTGAGTCCATTTCATCTAGGGCATTGTTCCATGACGCAATATCTTTGTTGATATTTTGTTTGGAAGATCTGTCCATTGTTAACAGTGGGGTATTAAAATCCCCTATTATCCCCTATTATAATTGTGTTGCTGTCCATATCTTTTTTGAAGTCCTCTAATATTTTCTTTACATATTTGGGTGCTTCTATGTTGGGTACACATATATTTACAATGTTTATGTCTCTTTTCTGGATTCTTCTTTTGAATATTTTGAAGTGACCTTCTGGTTCTCTCATTATGGCCCTTTTATTGAAGTCCATTTTGTCTGATATGAGTATTGCTACCCCGGATTTTTTCCCTGTTCTTTCTTTTTTTTTTTTTTTTTTGGAAATTTGTTTCCAGACCTTCACTTTCAGTCTGTGTAGGTCTTTTGTCCTGAGGTGGGTCTCTTGTAGGCAGCATATGTGTGAGTCATCCTTTCTTATCCATTCAGCTATTCTATGTCTTTTGATTGGAGCATTTAATCCATTTACATTTAATGTTATTATTATTTTTAAAGATTTTATGTATTTATCTTTAGAGGGGAAGGGAAGGAGAGAGAGAGGGAGAAATATCAATGTATGGTTGCCTCTCATGCATCCCCTGCTGGGAACCTGGAACTGGCCTGCAACCCAGGCATGTGCCCTTGACTGGGAATTGAACCACGATCGTGTGGTTCACAGGCCCGCACTCAATCTACTGAGCTATACCAGCCAGGGCTAATGTTATTATTGATAGATACTTATTCATTGCCATTTTTGTACCTATGTTCCTCTTTATCTCTCTTTTTTCCTTCCTTTCCTTAGAGCAGTCCCTTAACATTTCTTGCAGAGCTGATTTGGTGGAGGTGTATTCTTTTAGA
The DNA here is from genome assembly GCF_014824575.4 of Sturnira hondurensis. NCBI lineage: Eukaryota > Metazoa > Chordata > Mammalia > Chiroptera > Phyllostomidae > Sturnira > Sturnira hondurensis. The sequence goes on from NW_028095541.1 coordinate 3,227,414, forward strand.
CTTCTTTTGTCTTTGAAGCTCTTTATTTGGCCTTCTATCTTGATTGAGAGCCTTGCTGGGTAAGTAGCCTTGGTTGTAGACCTATGGTTCTCATTACTTGGAATATTTCTTGTCATTCTTTTCTGGCTTGGAGCATTTCCATTGATAAGTCAGCAGCTAACCTTATTTGGGCTTCCTTATATTTTACTTTCTGTTTCTTCCTTGCTGCCTTTAAGATTCTCTCTTTGTCTCGGAGTTTTGCTACTTTAATTATGATGTGTCATGAAGTGGGCCTCTTTGGGTTCCTCTTGATTGGGATTCTGTGTTTCCTGGGTTTGTGTGACTTTTTCTCTCATCAGATTAGGGAAGTTTTCCATCATTACTTTTTTGAATAGGTTTTCTATCCCTGCTCTTCTTCTTCTCCTTCTGGTATTCCTATTATTTGGATATTATTACATTTTATATTGTCTTGCATTTCTCTTGATTCCTCTTTATTCTTTCTGTACCTTTTTTTCCTTTTTTAGCTGTTTTTTGTGTGTTTTTTCTATTTTGTCCTCCAACTCGCTGATCTGATCTTCTGCTTCATTAATCCTAGTTTTGATTCCTTCCATTATGTTCTTCAGTTTAGAAACTGTATTCTTCATTTCCTCTTGGCCCTTGCTGATAGTTTATATTTCCTTTTTCATGTTGATATAGTTTGCAGTGAATTCATTGTAGTTACCCTGTAGTTTCTGGTAGCTCATTGTAAGCTCATTATACTTCCTGATAACCAGTGCTTTGAATTCAATATCTGATAGCTGACTTGCCTCTATTTCATCTAACATTCTTTCTGAGGCTTCCTCCTTTTCTTTCCTTTGCGTATTGTTTCTTTGTCTTCCCATTGTTTGTGAAACTCTTCTTGTTAGCTTCAGCCTCTTAAATTTATTTGTTCTGGCCTCCTAGGTTTATGGTGTGAACTCCTGTGGTATAATACCTGTGAGATTCAGTGGTGTAGTCTCCTTGATCTCCCAAACTCACTGGTCTTGGGCTGTCCTTTAAGTTGGCTCTGTGTTTGTCTTTGGGTTTCTATTTTTGTTCATTCTTTGTTTTGTGCGTCCTTCCCGCCAGCTAATTAACTGATGGTCCCTCTGTCCACAATCTTTTGTAATTTGTTTTGCTGGTGAGGGCGGTTTTTTTTGAAGCTAGTTCTGTGTGTACAAGGTTTTGAGGATTCTCTTTTGCTCTTGTTCAGTTGTTTGTACTGGGTAGGTTTTCCACTAGTTAGTTGTATCTCCAGATAGGTCTTGGGTTGAGGTTTGTGTGGTTTCCACTCCTTCACCTTCTTCTGTTATTATCTGTTGGTGGTTCCTTTGTTGTTGGGTTTTGTATTCCAGTGGGAATCCTGGTGTTCACAGCTTCCACCTATTCTTTTTTGTGATCAGTTTGAGGTGGGGGGGGGGCAAAATGGTTTATGGTAGCAGGAGAGTAGTCTATGATATTTTCAGTAGCAGCTGGTAGAGAAGAGATAGGAGACCCCTTGGCTATGTGTAGTGTTAATCATGATCTTTCACCCAACTAGTCACTTTTAAGAAAGAATGGAAAGAAGATAAGTCTCTTGTTGGGAAGGGGGGTGATTGTGAGTTGGATCTAGAAAGCAGTGAGATTGTGGGAGGTCAGATTCTGATATAAAGTGAGAATAAAGGATAGTAAATAGGTGTAGTGTGAGAGAGAATAGAGTTGGCCGCTACAGTAATAAAGTTCAGGAAACTGTGTAGTGGGCAAAGATCCAGGAAGGGTGATATGAAGTATTTACAATTTTATGGAATAGCTATTATTTACAATAATATCAGAGCAACAATCAGATGACAGGATCTATGTGATTCGAATAACACGAATAGGAGGTATAGAAGTTTGAGTAGTGTGCTAAAGGACCACAAGTGACATGAAGGATAGTAAATTAGCAGTACACTGTGGAAGAGAGAACAGGGGAAACTGGTCAAATGATGCAATATAACCAGCCAAGCAAAGAAGATTATACAGAAAGAAGAGGAATACAAAAATAGTATTAAAATAAGAGATGTAAGAATATTGAAAAAGAATAATATAAATATGTGCTATCTTGTAGTTTCTCTGCAATAGCAAAGTGAAATTTGTCTCACTGTTTCAACTATTGGAATGCCTTCTCTTTGGGTCCAACTCTGGTCCTTTCACAGTTCCAAGTTTTTTGTCTCACTTGTGAAAAAAGAAAAGGTAGGAGAAGGGAGGAAGAGGAGATAAGATTCAAGAGAAAGGAAGAGGAATAAAACAAGAAAGAAGGAAAGAGAGGAAAAAGGTATTGAAAGATAAAACAATCATAAAATTAAAAAAAATAAAAGATTACTTAAAAACAAAACAAAACAAAACACCTCTTGTTGCTTTCAAATGATGTGTACTCAGCCAGTCTTGGGAGCACTCTCCCAAGAGCTAGTCTGGTACCTTTCTTCAGTGCCCCATGCAGGGGATCCAGGTCTTCTTCAGAGCACCCTTTCCCTGGGGGTCTTTGCTGTGGGCTGGGGTGTGGGCTTGCATGCCCAGCCAGGCTACTTGGGTTCCTTGGGGTTGGGCACAAATTCTTCCCAGTGCTATGAGGGAACACAGGACCTTTATTGCTGCCTGACTGGGTGGGGAGTAGGCCCAGTAGCTGTCTCAGGAGAATCCCCCAAACAGTTTTGCTTATTGAGAAATTGCTCCTACTCAAGCCTGCCGCTCAGTACAGCTCAATTCTCCAGCCAGATCCTTGACTATCAGGGTCAGTGTGTGCCACTGCAGGGCTCTCAATTCTCCTAAGCTGGGCACCACAGACTCCGTGGGTGATCATGTTCCCTGTGTGTTTGTCTCTTTGTCCTCATTCCCCTCTCTGTGACTTCAAGCAATGAGGTCTCTCCTGGTGCTGCTTAAACTTTGTTTGGCCTGGGAGGGAGGGAGCAGTTGACCCGGCTCTCTCCCAAGGAGTCTGTGGTAGACCCAGTGCTGGGTGCCAGGCCTGAGGCTACAGCTGCCCCTGTCTCTGTGCTGGTCCCTGGGACCTTATTGTCCTGCAGCAGTCCCCTTACTGTCTGGTTTTTCAGTGTTCACTACAATTTTTGATCTCTTATTTTCACATATGCTGGGGTACTGTTGGCTGTTTGCTCTGTCCCTTCATATATTGGCCAGGTTTTTCTCCAGTGTAGGAGGAAGTGGAATCTTCTCTCTCCTACTCCATTGCCATCCTGCTTTAATCTTTACCATTTTAATTATGATGTGTCTTGGTGTGGGCTTCTTTGGGTTCATTATGATTCGGACTTTCTCTACTTCCTAAACTTGTGTGACATTTTCCTTCACCAAATTAAGAACCTTCCAACCATTATTTTTTCAAACAGATTCTCAATCCCTTACTCCCTATCTTCTCTTTCTGTAATATGATGCAGATATTATTACACTTGATGTTCCAGAAGTATATTGTACTTTCCTCTTTTTTAAGTTCTCTTTTTTTTGTTGCTCTGCTTGGATGCTTACTATTATCTGGTTCTCTGAATCACTGATTTGTGCCTTTGCTTCACCTAAGCTGCTGTTAATTTTTTCTGGAGTATCCTTTATTTCTGATATTGTGTTCTTCATTTCTGGCTGCTTTTTTGTGGTTTCTGAATCCATTTTGATATTTACTATCTTTTTTTAGTTCTAGGTAATGATAATTCATTCTTCCCCTAAGGGCACTAAGCATTCTTATGACCATTGTTTTAAACTCTGCATCTGGTATCTTGGTTGCTTCCATTTCATTTAATTCTTTTTCTTGTGCCTTCTCTTGTTCTTTCACTTGGGGCATGTTTTTTGTCTCCTTATTTTGTCTGTATTTTTTGTGTTTGTTTTTGTGTATTTGGTTTATCTATTATGATGCCCAAGCTTGTTATGAGGACTTATTGACGTAGTTGCTTTGTGGGTCTCAGTGTCACATTCTTCTAGATTATCTGAGCTAGCTGCTCCAGAAATCATTTTTTTATGTGGGTTATGTGCTACCTGCTGTTGTAGTTGAGTTTTGAATGCTGTTGGCCCATTAATGGGTATAGTTAACCCTCAGGCTGGCTGAATGTAAACATATACCTCATTCACTATGTGTGAGTTACTGTTGTGGTGCTACCCCTGAAGGTAAAGTCCTCAGCAGGGTTGAATTCCAGCTAGAATCACCCTTTGTCTCTACCATTTGTGTGGCAAGTTGGGTCGATCTCTATATGGTTTGAAACCCACCATTGGTTATGTTGGTCTTTCACCCACTTGATCTGGGCTCTGGTGGAGGTAAATGTCAGACATTGTGTGTACCTTTGGCTTCTTATCTGGTGCTACCATGCTGTTGTCTGTTTGTGCCTATGTCTACTGGGCCTGGATATGCATGGTAGGGGCCAGGCTGTATATAAGGATTGGCTTCCTTCAGCTCTGAGTTGGAGATAATTTAATAAAATTCTGAGGTTCCCTGAGATAGCATCCACCTGTTGGCCTCTCTGCCACTCTTGGGGCTTCCTGGACTTCCTCCAGAGTCTCATGAACAGAGCTTGTAGTGTAGGCCCAAGTTGGCTGTACCCCAATGATTCTTCTACATGGCTCAAGCTTGGTAGGGAGGGTTACATGTCAGGATGACTGGGACATTGGTCCCTTACTTGGGGGCAATGTTGTCAGGTACTCAGTGGTCCCTAATCCAGAGCCAGACCACTCAGTGTCTGCTAAAATCTCCAACTCTAGCTCCCCCAGGAGGATTACACCATAGGTTCAGTTTGGGTGCAGACAGCTGTCCTCACTGCAGGAGCAATCTCAGTAGGAGGGTCACTGAGACATGGACAAACAGATCAAGAAAGACTTGTTGGGCCATGGGAGGAGAGTGAGCTGCACGCCACCCCTTAGCTATATATTCACTCATGCTCAAGCCGCAGACTGGAGCCTCTGAGAAAGATGCAGCATGAAGTTTCAGCTCTGAATGGCACTGACCCTTCCTCCTGTGGAACTAAGCCCAACAGGACTTGGGAAAACAGATGAAGACAGTCTTGTTGGGTGTGGTGCTGGCTTGTGGTGAGGGAGAAAACTGCATGCCTCCTCTTAACTCTGCAGACCCACCACCAGAAACTCTGATAATGGAGCCATCCATTGGAGTGGTGCCTACCAAACACACAAGACAAGGAAAGATTGGACCCCATTCCAAAGCCCACACTACAATGATTTTTTTAGTGTCTTTTTATTTTTGCTATAAAACAAGCAGACCACAGGTTCCTGTTGGGTGCAGCCAACAGCTCTTTCTGATAGACTTGAACTTGGTGGGGTAGTGTAGCCAGCCAGCATTTGGACTGAGTTAGTGCACTCCCCCAGCTGATGCTTTATGTGCAGGCGTGTTTGACTCTTGGAGATGGTGTCTGAGGGAAGTGTGGGATGTTGACTCAGGACTGGAAATTCAGTCACTGACCCTCCAGATCTTTTTCCAGAGTCATGCCACCCAGATCTTTTCTTTATGACTCCCATGTACTTTAAATCACCTTCCTTCTATCAGAGCCTGAGTGTTTACCCAAAAGCAAGCTCCTGTGCATTGGCCCTTTAGGAAAGCACCTGGGATTCTAGCAGACTACCTCCTTTTCCAGGCAAAGTCATGCTGATTTTTTTACTGCCAGATGCTTTGCAAGATCCTCTTCCCTGCCCTGGTGCTCTGGGTTAGGGTCCTGGCATGTGATTGAGACTACGCACAATCTCATGGGGAACTTTGGCAGCCAAGATATCTCTCTGGCTTCTTAGCAGCCACACTTCGGCGCTAGGGCCATCCCTCTCTGTGTCTCTGCCCTTCTTACCAGTCTCTGTGTAGCTTCTTCTATAAATTTTTGGATATAGTGCTCTTGTTCATCTGTCCTTCAGCTGGTCACTCAGGTTAATTGCTTTATAATTTAGCTGTAAATATGGTTTGGTGCCAGGAGTAGGTGTGTGTAGCTTCCTTCTACACTGCAGCCATCTTAAATCTCTTGAACATTTCTAATAAAATCTATTAAAATGTATCAAGTGAAACCCAGTGTGGAAATTGGAAAGGGAAGCAAGTAACCCCTCTGTCCAGAAATGCCCTAGGTGAACTGCATCTCTAGGTTAGCTTCTATGGCTGTCTCTCAGGACAGCTCATGACTCTTGTTCAATAGTTCAATTGAACTCTTGTTCAATGTGTGTTCAATAGTTCTCCCTAAGATTTTGGCTAACACTTTTCTTTTCTGCTTAAAAGTAACAATTTAGCCAAAATGAAATTATGACATATTCCTCAAAGGCCACATTAGGTGGAAAAACACAAAAGAAAGTATACATGTAAAATGTACCAGTCAACATAAGTTGACTGAGCTGGTGCTCAGGCTGGATAAGCAGAAAGAAATTTTCAAGTTGACTCACACAAGCATAGAGCTGCCATTGTTATCAGAGCATGCAATGGAGGGAAATTGTATTCGGTGTCATGGAAATTGTACCAATGTGGATAGCACACAAATTCTAATATGGATAAGGACTGGCTGATTGTATTTCTCATCTCTAGGTAAGATCAGACACTGTAGAGAGCTGAAGGTTGACCCTGGACAAAAAAATGTAAGGTGAACTGCCAACTTGGACAGCTTCTAGTAGATCTGTGGAGGCTTGGCATTCATTCTCTGTTGACTCTAATCAGACTCCTGGTGTAGTTTAGGCATGTGTGTTTCTCCCCAGTCACACTGATCCAAGTCTGACTTGAGATAATTGGATGTTGGCCTTCAATGCAAGGCACCTAGCGCAGACTGACAGCCTGGAAACAGTCCTTATGGCCTCCTTTTTTGTAGTTAATAGTGCTGACAAGTGCAACTTTCTCCTCTTCTCAACCACATTCATATAATATCATCTCAAGCTATTAATTTATTTGGATTCTCTCCTGAAGCAGGAATACCCTTTGGTTTGAATGTCTGGAATTTGAAAAATGCTGAAACAATCACCACTTTGGTTTTAATAGCAAACTTCAGAGAACCAGTCTACAGAGGGTGAGACCATTAACATTTACCCTGCAGTTTAGTGCAAAGAAAAAACCTTGCAAGTGTGAGCCACACCACATATAGCATAATCATGGGACTGAAGGCAATTATTTTTAAAAAAACTGAGATTGTTTACGAGGAAACAGACACAAGCATGGAAGAGAGAGGGGTATGGATTATGAACATAAACTTGTACTAAAAGTTTAGATGCAAAACTAAAGTGAGATCAACTCAACCTCAAATACTAAGAGGCTAGACTGCTATGGAAGTTCTGGGGCTATACAGATTTCTGAAATAACAGCAAGATTTTGAAACACATTTGTCTCAAGGACAACATTCCTTAGTGGTACTCTCTAAATGGCATGATTCAAGGGTTTGACAACTGGTTGTGGGATTAGCAGGTGAGATGATATTTGAACTTCTGTTTCTGAGGGATGATATTATAGAAAAGAAATAGTGAAATGGTGGTATATTTAAAACCCAAATGTATAGAGTCACTGATAAAAAATAACTGTTTAGGAAAGATTCTTACCTTCTCAAAACAATAAAGGTGAATGACTATTGTTACAGTCCACTCCTGGAAGATATATACACACTTAAATGTTTAAAACCATTTAAGAATAAAAAAAATGAACAACTTAAAATGACTTAGAACAAAGATGCCACAGATAAGAGACTTAATTTCAGTCAGATGATGTGATTAGAGCCCTGGCCAGGCCGTCACTTGTATGTGTGGCTTTGCACCTGCCACTTAACCTGCTGAGTTTATTTTTTTCTGCATCAAGCTGTCACCTCTACCTCACAAGTTGAGAGGGTCAAATGGGGGACCATGTGTGAAAATAAATAAATTCAAAAATGCTAAGCAAATGGAAAGTACTATTTTAATGATTTACAATCATCATCATATATCTGAAAAACGAACATCATTTTCTTTGCTATTACTTCTGCTCAGTGATGAGATAGACAATTATACACCTGTCTGAGCACAGTAGGCAGAATAGATGAGTTCCTGAGAGTCTCTTTTCTCTTGATTAACTCATATTCTCTCTTTCCTTAGAGAACTAGTCACTCACTCAGTTACTCTGGGCATTCTCTTTAGCAAAAAAGGGATTGACAACCACAAAAGAATAATAATGATGGAGTGAACAGAACTAAATTAACACATGCAGGGTGGGGCAAAAGTAGATTTACAGTTGTAAGTATGCAAAACAGTTTATTCTTGTATTATTAATTATTCTTCATTGTGTTATTTTCCATACAAACAACAGGAAACCTACTTTTGCTCCAACCTGTAATTAGAGTTAGCAAAGAAGAAAGTTGAAACAGTAGTTAGGACCTAGCATTGAAAAACTAAAATGTGAGCATTCATTTCTAACAAGGCACACATAGTTACTCTGAAATTTATGATTTCCAGGGTACTCCATTAGAAGTTTCAGATTAAAATTAAGTGTTAGCGCCCTGGCTGGCGTAGCTCAGTGGATTGAGCGCGGGCCTGCGAACCAGACGATCGCGGTTCGATTCCCAGTCAGGGCACATGCCTGGGTTGCAAACTGGTTCCTTGCAGGCTAACTACCAGCAGGGGATGCACAAAAGGCAACCATACATTGATGTTTCTCTCCCTCTCTCCTTCCCCTCTAAAAATAAATAAATAAATAAAATCTTTAAAAAAAAAAAAAGAATTGCTCCTTTCTACAGAAGAAAAAAAAATATTTAAAAAAAAAATTAAGTGTTAGCTATCCCTAAATATTATGCATTACACTATGTCAGCTTATTACTCACATTAAAGATGAAAAAGAAGTTTATTTTTTCAAAAATGATAATACACCTGTTATTTTGATCTGTTTACTTAATTTTCAACTGTATTAATTTATTTTGTTAATTAAAAATCATTGGTTTTTACTTAATTATTTGTTTTCATTAGTTAAATAGTTTGCATTTATTTATTTTTTCAATAAGAATGACATTTTATTTTATTTATTTATTTAAATTTATTTTTTATTTTTTTCAAGTACAGTTTTCTGTCTTTTGCTTGTTTTCTTTTTTATTTAATTATTGTTCAAGTACAGTTTTCTGTCTATTACTCCCATCCCATCCCACCCCCCACCCAGTGCTCCCCACTTCCCTCCCATCTCCACCCCCCTTAGTTGTTGTCCATGTGTCCTTTATACTAGTTCTTGTAAATCCTTCCCATTTCCCCCCTGAAATTTCCTCCCCTTTTCCTTCTGGTCACTGTCAGCCTGTTCTCTATTTCAGTGTCTTTGGTTATATTTTGCTTGCTTGTTTGTTTTGTTGTTTAGGTTCCTGTTAAAAGTGAGATCATACGGTATTTGTCTTTCACTGCCTGGCTTATTTCACTCAGCATAATGCTTTCCAGTTCCAACCATGCTGTTGCAAAAGGTAGGAGCTCCTTCTTTCTTTCTGATGTATAGAATTCCATTGTGTAAATGTACCAAAGATTTTTGATCCATTCATTTACTGGTGGGCACCTAGACTGCTTCCACCACTTGGCTATTGTAAATTGTGCTGCTATAAATATTGGGGTTGGGGTGCATAGGTTCGTTTGGCTTGGTGTTTCAGAATTCTTAGGATATAATCCTAAAGTAGAAGGACTGAAATAACCAAGCTCAGAGCAGAATTAAATGACATAGAGACTAAAAGCACAATTCTAAGGATCAATAAATCCAGGAGCTGGTTTTTTAAAAAGATAAACAAAAATCAACAAGCCTTTAAGCAAGCTCATCAAGACAAAAAGAGAGAGGACTCAAATAAACACAATCACAAATGAAAGAGGAGAGATTACAACTGACACCACAGAAATACAAAGGATTGTAAGAAATTACTACAAAGAACTGTATGCCAAGAAATTTGAAAACCTAGGTGAAATGGACAAATTTCTAGAACAATATAATCTTCCAAAACTTAATAAAGAGGGAACAGAAAGCCTGAACAGACCAATAACAACAGATGAAATTGAAGCAGTAATTAAAAAAACTCCCTACACACAAAAGCCCTGGACCAGATGGTTTCACAGGAGAATTCTACAAAGCATTTAAGGAAGAGCTAAACCCTACCCTTCACAGACTATTCCAAAAAATCCAAAATGATGGAAGACACCCAAACTTTTTTATGAAGCCAGCATCACCCTAATTCCAGAATAAGACATAACAGAAAGAAAACTTCATGTCAATGCCATGGATGAACATAGATGCTAAAATCCTCAACAAAATATTGGCAAACCACATCCAAAAATACATTAAAAAGATCATATACCATGACCAAGTGGCATGCATCCCAGGGAGGCAAGAATGGTTCAATATTTGCAAATCAGTAAATGTAATATATCACATAAACAAAAGCAAAGACAAAAATCACATGATCATATCAATTGGTGGGCAAAAAGCTTTTGATAAGGTAAAACACCCATTTATGATAAAAACACTCAGGGAAGTGGGAATAGAGGGAGCATTTCTCAAAATAATAAAGGCCATGTATGAGAGACCTACAACAAACAGCATACTGAATGGGCAAACACTAAAATCTTTTCCACTAAGATCAGGAACAAGACAAAGTTGTCCACTTTCACCACTTCTATTCAATATTGTATTGGAAGATTTAGCTATAGAAATCAGACAAGAAAAGGAAATAAAAGGCGTCCAAATCAGAAAGGAGGAAACAAAACTGTCATTGTTTGCAGATGACATTTTAGTGTACATGGAAAGTCCTATAGACTCTACCAAAAAGCTGCTCGAACTAATCAATGAATTTGGCAAAACAGAAGGATACAAAGTCAATATCTAGAATTCAAAGGCATTTTTGTGTACCAACAGTGAAACAGCAGAAGCAGAAATTTTAAAAATCCCATTTAATATAGCAAAAAGAAAAATAAAATACCTAGGAATAAACCTAACCAAGGAGGTAAAAGACCTGTATACAGAAAACTACACAACACTGAAGAAAAAAATCAAGGAAGACACAAACAAATGGAAACATATACCGCATTCCTGGATTGGAAAAATTAGCATCATCAAAATGTCCATACTACCCAAAGAAATTTACAGATTCAATGAAATACCTGTTAAAGTACCAATGGCACATTTTGCAGACTTAGAACAAACATTTCAAAAATTTATATGGAACCATAAACAACCCTGAATAGCAGCTTCAATTTTGAGAAAGAAGAACAAAGTAGGAGGGATCATAATACCTGATACCAAACTGTATTACAAGGCCACTGTAATCAAAACAGCCTGGTACTGGCACAAAAACAGGCACATAGACCAATGGAACTGAACAGAGAGTCCAGAATTAAACCCAACTCTCTACAGTCAATTAATATTTGACAAAGGGGGGGATCAACATAAAACGGAGTAAGAATAGCTTCTTCAACAAATGGTGTTGAGAGAACTGGACAGCTACATGGAAAAAAATTAAACTCCAGCACCAGCTTGCACCATACACCAAAATAAATTCAAGGTGGATAAAAGACTTAAATATAAGTCATGATACCTTTAAAGTCCTAGAGGAGAACATTGACAGGAAAATCTCAAATATTTCACACAGCAACATTTTTACTGATATGTCCCCCAGAGCAAGGGACATAAAGGAAAGAATAAACAAATGGGATCTCATCAAAATTAAAAGCTTCTATTCTGCTAAAGAAAACAGTATTAAAATAGAAAAGAGAACCAAGTGTATATGGGAAAACCTATTTGCCAATGATTCCTCATTGGCAAGGGGTTAATCTCCAAAATATACAAAGAACTTACCTGACTTCACTCTGAAAAGACAAGCAACCCAATTAAAAAGTGGGCCAAGGACTTGAACAGACAATTCTCCAAGGAGGACATAGAGAGGATCCAGATTCACATGAAAAGATGCTCAATGTCGCTAGCTATCAGAGAGATAAAAATTAAAACCACAGTGAGATACCACTTGTCACCAGTCAGAATGGCCATCATAGACAAAGCAACAAACAACAAGTGTTGGAGAGGTTGTGGAGAGAAGGGGACTTTAGTTCATTGTTTTTGGGATTGCAGACTGGTACAATCACTATGGAAAACAGTATGGAATTTTCTAAAAAACTAAAAATGAATAATTAATTAAATACTTTATATTTAAATATCCACAAATATATACAGGATGTCTTGATGCAATTACTGCACATAAACTTTAATATTACCTATGTGCAAATAGTGTCTTCTTCCTGGAAAATATTATAGATATTTTGCTAATTTATTTTCTTTTTAATTGTTTATTTTGAAATAACTGTAGATTCAAATGAAGTTGCAAAAGGTAGTACTGTATCATAACCTGGAGATTGGCATTGGTATGATCCACAGATTTGATTCAAACATTATTAATACATATACTGTGTGTGTATGTGTGAGTATAGCTAAATATCATAAATAGACTCATATAATATATATAGCCTTTGAGTTTGGCTTTTTCAATCATCATAATTTTTTTGAGATTTATCTAGGTTTTTCTGTGTATTAATAGTTTATTTTTATTGATGAGCTTTGTTCTACAGTATGAGTGTACCACAGATGCTCATTCACCTAATGAAGGATACTTGCTGTTTTTTAGGTTCAGACTATTGGGAACGGAGCTTCTATGAATGCTGTGGACTGGCATACTGTATGAATGTAAGTTTTCAGTTCTCTAGGATAAATGCCCTGGAGTACAATTCCTGGGTCTTATGGTGAGTACATGATTACTTAGTATTATAATGTGCTAACTGCTTTCCAGGAAACCTATACCCCTTCGCTATCCCACTGGCAACATATGAGACACCAAGTTCTCCACATCCTTTCCAGGGTTTTGCTAATACCACTATTTTTAATTTTATCACCTTTTGGTAGATCATTGGTAACAATAATGATATCTAGTTGTGTTTTTTCTCCTTGTGTGCTTATTTGTCACCTATATATATATTGCATTCAGTAAAATGTATCCTTTGTTTATTTTCTACTTGGATCGTTTTCTTTTTAAAAAATATTTTATTTATCTTACAGAGAGGGGAAGGGAGAAAGAAGAGAGGGAGAGCCTCATCAATGCATAAGGGAAACATTGATTCGTTGCCACTGACACATGCCCATACTGGGGAATGGGCCCACAACCCAAGCATGTGCCCTGACCAGAATGGAATCTGTAATGTTTTGCTTTGCAGGGTGTTGCCCAACAAACTTTGCTACACCAGTCAGGGAGCATTGTTTCTTTTTTTAATGTTGGTTTTTGAGAGCTCTTTATATATTCAAATAAATTCTTTTGTTGGCCATAAGTGGTTTATAAATCGTCTCTTATTCTGTAGTTTATCTTTTCATCTACTAATAAGGTATTTCATAGGCCATGTATTTTTAATTTTCTAGAAGTTCTATTTATCATTTTTTCTGTTATGGTCATACTTTGGTGTCATTAGATTTTTAAAAAATTAAACTTATTGGGGTGACAATGGTGAATAAGATTATATAGATTTCACAATAGATACATTTATATTGGAAAAATCAGGCTTTTTTTCCACCGGCAATACTCAAGGTACTACAGATATTCCTTTGCTCTTTTTTCTTCTTCCAATGAAGAAGAAGAAAGTAGGAATTATGAATGTGTTCCCAAGCTTTCTGGTCAGGGACCCAAACCAAGGTCCTTCTGCCGAGTGGTGTTTGAGCCAATGGAAAGAGACTAAGTTTTGTAAAGCAGAGGAAAAAGTTTATTTTTTTATCAAAGAATGGATAATGGTGATCTCATGCACTAATGGCACCTGGGAAGAAGCCTTCTATACTTATAGGCTGTGGAATGGAGTGATTAAATTTTTAAGCACGTATAATTACTTTGTAGCACTCAGCCCTTTTGTGAATAGTTATTTTTTCACACAATGCCCTGTCCCCATCTTGGTTTTTGGTCCTCACATGGTATCTTGCTTTTTTGCAGTCTGGACTCCGTTTCAGTTCCTATAAGCAAGCAGAGCTTGTGACATAATTTATATATTGAGAGACATTAGGAACTTTTGGATGATAGCCAGGTGAAAAATGTGTGGCTTTTGCTATTTAGTTAAATGGAAAGTACTCTGGTTTCTGGTTTTATGCTAATGGTACTGCATGTGAGAGATTATATATGGCATGTGCAGTGAAATGTTGTAAATATCTGCACTCACTCTAGAAAGGTTTTGATTCTAGATTAAGTTTATAGTGCCTTAATTTTATTCACAGCAAAAATATAGCAACTGGAGTTATTCTGAATAATAATTAATAATTTTTAAGAAGCCAAAATTATTTCATTGTACAAATATGGGTTTTTAAAAACAAATTCTTGCTTTAATTTTTCACTGATCTAAGTATACTAATAAAATGTCTTAATAATTGCTCTACTGTTTTATTTGAGTGTAGATTTAATGTCATTTAAAATATGATCCAAAGAAATATAAGTGCATTCCTAGTCATCCCCATGAGGTTTATTAGACCATGGAAGGTTAAGGCATCATTGCATGTCTGACCACACTGAGCTCTAATCACATGTAAGCAAGCACCTGTGAGAAGAGAGCTTCCTAAACTCACCTGAAATGAAAGTAAATGTCCCTATTTGGCTCAAGACTTTTCTAACTATTTTTATCTATATAAACATTAGTCTCCACTGGCTATGCCATGCTCACAAAAAAGAAAGAAAAAGCAACCTTTGCTTTTAACATACACCTCTTTTTAACACGAAGACAGCTTTATTTAGCAATCTTTTAAATGCTGGGATAATTTATGTTCTACTAAAAGTTGCCAGTTAGTCTAAAAGCAGTTAGGGACCTTGGCTGAAATCCATACCATAAAAATATTTATATAACATTAAAAGGAAACTCTATGATGACATAGTAACCTGATTTCTCTATAAGTTCTCTATAAAATGTTGGTTTTATTTTTCAATTCCATATTTCCCATTCTCCTATATATATAAAGGCATACAATTTTGTCAACCTATGTGATTTCCTATAGAATACTTAATCTATGTTCTTTTAAATTAATGCTATTTGACAGCAGGTTTCTAAGCATCATAATTTAGTACTTAAATACATTCAGTTGTAGTTATTTGTTTTTGTTTATTTGTTTGTTATCTTGACTGTGGTAACTTCCAATGTTCATCGTATTTCTCTTCTAAATAGGGAAAGTTATTGAGCACATAATCAGAATTGTATTGATAACATTTTGAAATGGTAGAATAAACTTTCTTGAGAAACTCATCCATTTACATGGTTTCTACTGTATTTGTTTCTAAAAATACATTTACACTTCTTTATAGTTTTCTTGTTAAAACTAACACATTTGGCCTACACATATTTGGCCTTACTGGTTATATTTTAGTGATACTATTTTCAAACCTGAAAGTTGGAGTGAAAAATCACAGAAGAAGCACAGGCCACTATTGAGAAAAATAAGAGATATGTGGTGTTTCAGAAAGATTTCGTAATGAATACCAACACACTCCTAATTCATAAAGTGAGGCAACCTATGTCAGACAGATATTAAAATTTCATATGCTCTCAGGTAGATTTTCTGAGACTGAAAATTGCTACCATTCTCTCATTATTAGGTTGTGTTGATGGATTTGGTGTGGACAGGGATTCAATCAGTGTTCCTTTCCATGTCTTTCTTTTTCATAAATTTTTATAATTGATTTTTAAAGACAACAGTCACAAAGCCCAGGCTGCCAAGGAAAATTAGAAAATATTTTTCCACACTGTTTTGTGCTCTAGACATATTGATTGCAGTACCTATCATGTGTATGATACTCTGCTCTCACTATCCTGTGTATTATACACATTAACCTTTAATTCCAGCTTATTGATACAGCAGCCTGTGATTTCACTGAATTTTTAAAAGATTTTATTTGTTTATTTTTAGAGAGAGGGCAAGGGAAGGAGAAAGAGAGGAAGAGAAACATCAATGTATGGTTGCCTTTTGTGTACCTCCTACTGCAACCAGGAATGTGCCCTAACTGGGAATGGAACTGGTAACCCTTTGGTTCAGAGGCCTACACTCAATCCACTGAGCCACAACAGCCAGGCCTTTAAATTTTTTTCTTTTACTTTTAATATTTTAAGTAAAATTATCATCATCATCATCAACAACAACAACATTTATTGAGCACTTGGAATATACCATGTAAATACTAAGCATTATTAAACTCTTATCTTATTGAAGTCTCTAACAAAATGTGATACATTCAAGTGTTATTCAGAGTTTAGAGAATGAAAACAAACTGCCACTTACCAGTGGTTATCTGTTTTTAGGGACATTCAGAACCTGATCTCAGGCGTGTTTATGTTCAAAGACAAATCTCTTAACCACTGTGTTATTGAGATTTATCATTAGGTATATATAAAGTTTTATTTACAAGGATATAAAGTCATTTCAAAACATTCTCAAATACTGCTGGTTCCACACTCAGAGCTTCCTGTCTCTATAGACACATATAACCACACTTATTGCTTCTGCAGGAGCTATTCTGGATGAAATGTGTACCCTACTTCCCATCTTCTTCCTCTGGAACAGCAGCCATTCTGAGACCAGGTGAACCTTTAGCACTAAGTTGAAGTACTTGTATTTGCTCTGAAATTTTTATAGATTCTGTATTTAATGTTAACATATAGATTTAACAATATTAAGTCTTTCAAAGTTTAAATGCATAAAGTGTTTTTGTCTAAATATAAAGTGCCATTAGCTTATTAATTGCATGCTGTAAAATATTGCTTATCCTATTTTTCTCAATAGGAAAGTTCAGTCAGTGACAACTAACGTGGCAAGCACAGACTGCAACTGCTCACAGAACGGGTGTCCTGTGAAAACTAGACGTGTCAAAATATTGCAGACATCACTCTAATACCATCATTCTAAAGGCCAAAGGAGTTCCAAATACAAAAACAGATTAAAAAATAACTTTTCATCTTACTATCAGATCAAAAAGACTAAAACTTTCCCCCAAGTTAAAAGAAAGAGTAGAAATTTGTTAATACAAGAAGGATAATTCCTTAACAGAACTCAGTGTTCAGGAAGACAACCCTATAATCAAAGCCACATTCCATAGTCACTTCCCCCGCCAGAGTTTCTCCTTTATTTTTTTTTTTACTGTTGCGAACAACAATACTTGAAAGTACAGTTGTCTCCATTTTAACCCCACCACAGCCCCTGCCCCAACCATCCCCGCCTCCCACCCTCAATCCTATTCCCTTTGGCTTTGTCCATGTGTCCTTTACACATATCACTTGAAGGGAACTTCCTAGAAGGCAGTGACCAACAGGACTGTCTGAGCTGATGAAAGCGTTCTATATATGCACACTACCACCATGAGAGTTGCCTCAACCATGTATGATCCTTAACTCAGAAATAGAATGTGTAATTTTATTTTATATTAGTTCATTTTAATTTTTATGGTCACATACAGCTACTGGCTACTGTGCCTGATAGCACAACTCTAAAATATAAATATTTGCCTGATGAAATCCTGGGAAGCTTTAGTCATCACACCTGCCCCATTCAAATTGACATGCATTTATCTCCTAGGTGCTTCTTGTACTACCTCCTCTCTGAGTGGTGGGCTTGTGGGCTGCACTCAAGAACAACAGGGACTCAGAACCTACCTCCTAGTTCTCAATCCCAGAGAGAGACACCAGGTCATAAAATTCCTAATGACACAGGGAGCTTGCATAAGAACAGTTATCTCCAGAGTGTAATCAGGGTGGGCATCAACTTGTGGCTTCTGGACACCACTAAAAAGCAGACCTAGGCTTTAAATCTAAAGGAGACTTCATATTTGGGAACACACTGAAAGATGTGGGAAAAAGACGTCTTTCTACTGAAAGATGTGGAAAAAAAAATCTCTCTCTCTCTCAAATACACACACTCGCTCACTAACTCACTCACACAAACATAAGTTTGGCATCATAATTGGGCTCTAGCCTTAAGGAATACACCCTCCAACACCCTTACTATGTGCCATCTCGTGGTGACAGCAGCACATCCAAGTTAGCTTGTTCCTTGTCTTTGCAAATGATGACCTAGCCAAGACCTCTGGGCCTGGGGATAAAAGAACACAGACTCCCTGGGGTGGGGGTGCTACTCTAGCTATTCTTGTCATGACTGTGAATGCAGTGCTGTGGAGGTGCATTTTAATATTATCAGCACAAAATTCTTCCTTTTCCTGTTCACACTCTACTTCCAATAATTTACAGTGTCAGCACTCTTACCTTTACACAAACCAAAATGTATTCTGAGTTATGTGGAGTAGAAGTAGAATCCAACTTAAAATAGACCCCAAAGAAAGACTGCAGGGAAAGGAAACCCAGGGGAAGTATTGAGGTCCTATTGAGGTAATATTTCAGGGCCCAGCAAGTGGTACAGCCTGGACAGTGGAGTGGTAGTGGGAGCCAGGGGAAAGAAATGGTTATGTATTTCAATGATACTTCTTCTGGAATGACTTTCCTGACCATCTCCTGCTGCCAAGGAGGGCTCTTATCTCTGCCCATGGCTATTAGGGTCCCATGAGAGCCTTGAGTCACTTACTCTTGGTGTTCTCCTGGGTCTGCTGACTGCAAGTCTTCATAACAGCACTGATGCCCCTTACTCCCTGATTCTCTTGGGTTCCTCATGGTGCAGACACATTTGGTGGAGAAGTAATGAACCAGAGCATATAAATCTATTAAATTATTGTAAACCACATCTGATTTTATCTTCTTTCATTCCTCTAATGAACTGCAGCTTCTCACTGACAAACTAGATGGACATTAGAAATAAAGGCTGATTGAGGTTCAGGGATGGAATGTCTTACCTAAATTAGATTGCTCTGAGAATTGTTATTACTAGATAGGTAATAACAATTGGAGTCAGTTCAATATGTTTCCAAGCAAGAAAGTTTTATTTTATTAAAAAAAGAACATACCCAAGTTTTTTTTATTGTTTTACATTCTTTTTAAAATCCACCTCATGGGTCTTTTCAAGGAATTTATTTGAAATAATGTATATAAGCAAACATAAAGATAATTTCAGATAAGTTGAGGTTTTTGAGTAAGTAATGAATTGAAATAGTTGCCAGAGATAGAGATTCCAGAGCCTGTTGCCCTTTCATCTGAAATGAGGAGCAATAGTGCCTTGCCCCAGGTGGCAGCAGATTTCAATTTTGCTTCATAGACCTGGAACCTGCACACCATTGCTTTGATCTCTAGGACCTAGTCCCCATAGTACTCAGAGCTTGTATTGGCCGGTAAAGAGTGGCTGCCACAAATTTTTAAAAAATCTTTAAAAGACAATGAAAAGAAAAAGAAAGAGGAAGATGATGAAATATAGAAACCATCTGTGCCTCTACTGCACACAGGCTTATTTTCCTAATACCTCACATATCTCACATACTTCATATGGCTCCTACATTTAAGGAGAAGGGGAGAAAAATAACAAAGCTCAGTATTTTATTAAAAAGATTATCTATATTGACATGAAAATTAGATTCTATTTTTTAATTAAAAAAACAAATGTAAGTTTTGTTTGTTTTTCCAAGCTCCTGTGTCTGCTTCCTTGTCCAGATGTTCTCTTACACACATCATTCTTCCTCTCCAGGGATGAGGTGGGTGTGATCTGACCTCAGGTTCTCTTCTGGGATTCTGCTACTGATCTGTGTCATAACAAACACCACAAAAGAGAATAAGAGGTCAAAGAAACAAGATTGCAAATAGACCTTTAAATTTTTTTTAAAGTTTAAAATAAGTTTATTCTCTAAAAATTAGAGACTGTATATAAATATAAGAACAAAGAACATGAAACCAATATTGCCTTTAAAAGCAAACTAAATTTTGATGTCGTAATAATCACTATTGAAATTCAGATCTAAAGCCAAAAATTATTTTGCTGCACATGTAAATTATAGTGCTGACAGCAAGATTTAAGTATGTGCCAGATATCTTTTTTTCTTCTTTAAAAAGAAATTCTGCTCTAGCTGGTGTAGCTCAGTGAATTGAGCACAGGCCTGCAAACCAAAGGATCACAGTTTGATATCCAGTCAGGGCACATGCCTGGGTTGCAGGCCAGTTCCCAGCAGGGGATGCATAAGAGGCAACCAGAGATTGATATTTTTCTCCCTCTCTCCTTCTCTTCCCCTCTAAAGATAAATAAATAAAATCTTTAAAAAAAGAAAAAAAATAAAAACAAATTCTGATTCTATAAATACCTCATTTGTGTGTATATTTTTATTAATCTAAAGTTTTTCAGACCTATTTTTTCAAATTTTTTGCAGGGTCTGGAGATGAGGAATTGAATGGGTCCACATTGTTCAAACTAATCAAAACAAAGACAAACCATGTGTCCTTATATAAACTACTGCCATCAACATTTTTTCAGAGTGTGATTATAGAGCATTGGATTTGATTTTGTTATTATGAGTTTATTACAAGGTATGTGACGTTTCATGAAATTTTCACAAAACTTTTTCACACCCTTTCCCTTAATCAAAGTTAGTTTTTTCTAGGAAATTTTAATACAAAACATGTGGTTTTATTTAAGTAGAGGCTTGTGTTATGTGAACAACTGTGACCTCCATTCAAAAACAGTCCTTGACCTTCTATAATTACCAAATAGAATAAAATAAACATTGCAATGCACTAGGAAATGGGCATTTATCTGGAAGCCAATGGAACTAAGTGATCATATGTTTCGAGTTTACTGCTACAATTTCAAAATCCCTGATCTCTCAAGTCACCCTGCATCACTTCCGCTGGAAGCCCCGAGTCACCATAGTGAACATAATGCTGGTCTATTTATACATGAACCTTTCCAAACAGCCATGGTAGAATAACATACTGGGTCTCCTTAGATGGATTTCCCCCTCCTTACCCAAGAGAGGGTTTACAATGTCATCTACCTCTGTGTATATACTTGTTTACAGGGGAAGATACTGTTAATAATTAAAGATGCTCACATGTTTATATCATATGCTAGTAGCATCTTCCTTCTTGGGTTTCAAGATAGAAGCTGTCACCACTGCTCACCTTCCATGGTAGCTTCTCTAATTCTCTCATGAGCTACTTGAAAACTTCACAAGAGCCATGTCTCTGGCTCCTAGGGACTTATTAATACATTGATTCCTCACATTCCATACCCATACTAACCTATGGTTATAAACTGTGGCTTCTATGTGTCTTAATGACTTTTTTCTTTCTAGGAATAGTTTTCATGATTCATCTTATTAAAACAAACAAACAGAGAGCTAGCAGAAAATAGCTTCTTAAACCAGAGATAACATTTCTTTACGGCTCTTTGCATCACAGCCAGATCTGACACAGAGAATAGCTCAAGTATCAGAAATCTACAGCTACTTTAGATAAACCTGAATAAAACATAAGCCAGTGATATTATTTAGCAAACCTATGTACTCTTCCAACACTGTTGTTTTCTGATCTTGTTCTGAGGAGTTCTGCAAATAATATACTTGACTTCTAAATGACAAAATGTTTAACTTCCTTATTCAACTATTGTATGCTAGCTACCAAGATTAATTTAAACTATTGATTTATTCTGACCTATAATAATAAGATACAAAATAAAAAAGAATAATGACTTCTGTTTCTCAAAATATTATGTTTCTATGTAAAATGCTTCCCCAAAGACTAGTTATAACTTGAATTTGTGTTCCATCCATGGATGTTACTGTTGTTTACAGCAAGAGCTAATTTGCATGCAAGAGTCATAGCCACATATAAAAGAAACAATCTAACACCATCAGGCCTTTAGAGGGAGTAGCAAGTGGCCATAAATTTACAAGTGTCCAAGTCATTGCTTATGACAAGATGTTAGGATTTTTGCTAAGTTTAGAATTCCTGTATGTGTATTCTGGTTCAAATACCATTAACTCTTGGCAAAATTCTCCTTCTTAATTCAAAAAATGAAGAATTACTAAAGTTCATAAAAGGCTTGTCAAATTTTAAATAGCTTTTAAAAAACATTTAATGAGTTAAGACTAATTGAGTCAGAAATATATGGATTAAATTTGTAGGAGTTTAATATTAAGAGAGAAGTCTTTCAGCAGAGCTTCCAAAGACTAGTCAATCTCAATTTCTTAAGACTAGTGATAATCTGCAACATTTCACCTTCACCCATTTTTTCTTGTTTAAAAGGTTTTGTGGCTTTTGGTGGTATTGTTTAGGTTATAATTTGTCCCTATAGATAATACGTCTGTCAATGGAAGAATTCAACACATATGCTCATCATATCTTCATGGACTTGACCTACCCACTTATCTATATAAAATTTAACTGTGAAATAACTTTCATCCACTTAAAACTGTGCTTTCAAACCACTTAGCCAACATGAACTTTTGGGGGGCAGGAAGAAACCCAGGGTCTAGTTCCACCTGTGGCATTCTTCAGCACCTCTATGGAATAGTGGAACATAACTTGCAAATTTTTGACCTAGCATTTTGCCAAGAATGGGGAAGTTATAAAATGAATAGGAGGGAGGATTCCAAGAAAGCCAAAATGGACATTTCAGAATCCATTCGAAAATTTCTTGATCAGAACCAGTATGTTCTTTTTTTTTAATATAATTTTTATTTAATTCTTGTTCAAGTACAGGTTTCTGTCTTATATTCCCAGCCCTGCCTGCCCCTCCTCCAGTGCTCCCCACCTCCCTCCCATTTCCACCCCCCACCCTTAGTTATTGTCCATGTGTCCTTTATACTTCTTCATGTGAGTCCATCCCCTTTTCCCCTATGATTCTCTCCCTTCTCCCCTCTGGACCCTGTCAGCCTGTTCCGTATTTGAGTGTCATTGGTCGTATTTTGCTTGCTTGTTTGGTTTGTTTAGATTCCTGTTAACGGTGAGATCATATGATTCTTGTCTTTCACCTCCTGGCTTATTTCGCTCAGCATAATGCTTTCCAGTTCCATCCATGATGTTGCAAAGGGTAGTAGTTCCTTCTTCCTTTCTGCAGCATAGAATTCCATTGTGTAAATGTACCATAGCTTTTTGATCCAGTCATTTACCGATGTGCATCTAGGTTGCTTCCAACTCTTGGCTACCGTAAATTGTGCGGCTATGAACATCGGGGTGCATAGGTTCTTTTGGATTGGTGTTTCAGGGTTCTTAGGATATACTCCTAAGAGTGGAATTGCTGGGTCAAAAGGCACGTTAATTTTTAGTTTTCTTAGAAAATTCCACACTGTTTTCCATAGTGGTTGTACCAGTCTGCAATCCCACCAGTCAGATTGGCTATCATAAACAAAGAAACAAACAACAAGTGCTGGAGAGGTTGTGGGGAAAAGGGGACTCTAGTTCACTGTTGGTGGGATTGCAGACTGGTACAACCACTATGGAAAACAGTATGGAATTTTCTAAGAAAACTAAAAATTAACGTGCCTTTTGACCCAGCAATTCCACTCTTAGGAGTATATCCTAAGAACCCTGAAACACCAATCCAAAAGAACCTATGCACCCCGATGTTCATAGCAGCACAATTTACGATA